>NC_138551.1:148971055-149252296 GCF_964273705.1 Natrix helvetica
GGCTAGGTTGGCAGAAGCTGGGACAAGTCACGGGAGCTCCCTCCGTTAAGCGGCGCTAGGGATTCAAACCGCCGAACTGCCAACCTCTTTCTGATCGACAAGCTCAGCATCTTAGCCACTGAAACACACACACACCGGTCTCTTCTAAATAATAGATAAATAAATAAACAGCTTGGACCGGAGGGGGGAAATCCGAAAATCACTCCCAGACATTTTATGAGAAAATGGGTACAAACTCTAAAATTACAAAGTGAACCAGGATTATTTTTAACCTTTTTTCCTTGTAGGGAATATTGAAATCCGTATTCCATCCTCCCCTCGATGAACGTTTTCCAGGGGCGGGAAGGTGGGTGGGGAAATCAGCGGAACAGATAGTTTTAGAGAAATATTTTTCCAACTTGACAAAATGTTAAGACATGTGGATTTTCATGCTGGCTGGGGAATTCTGGGAGTTGAAGGCCACACATCCTAAGGTTGCCAAGTTGGAAAAACACTGCTCTATATTTTCCATTTTGGGGATTATTATTTTTTTTTTCGCCCCTTACCTTTTTAGCAATGTATTCTCTGCAAAAGAGGTCTTGGATAATATATTTTCTTCAAAAAGGGGGAAGGAGACCACCCTGTTCTAACATTTGTCTCCTGTGCTTTGCAGAAGAGAATGAAAGAAATCATGTTGCAGTGTTTTCTCTCCGTCAAATCCAAGTTGGAATGCAAACTGGGCTTCTTTGATCTCATCGGCTGCGACTTCCTGATTGATGAAGATTTTAAGGTACCCATCTGCGATCTGGGGAAGGGAAGAGCCCCCCCTCCCCCTCCCCGGTCCCATCCCTGACAATTTCTTTACAGCTTTATATTTATATTATATTTATATTTATTAAATTTATAGACCGCCCCCTCTCCCCGAAGGGACTCGGGGCGGTGTACAGACCACACAATAAAAACAGTATACAAAATTAAATATTCTTAGATACCCGTAAAATCAAATTAAATACTAGGCTGTACAGTATGATTAAAAATTAAAACTACCTAAAAACCTACGCCTAAAAATTTAAAATACAGGCTAGAGGGACACAAAACTACAGTTAGGCCAGGCCAGCTAAGCTGAACAGGTGGGTCTTAAGCTTCTTACGGAAGGAGCGGAGATCGGTGGTTATTCTAATATCGGGGGGGAGGTCATTCCAGAGGGTCGGGCCCATCACAGAGAAGGCCCTACTCCTGGGCGTCGCCCGCTGGCACTGCCTAGTGGACGGCACCCGGAGGAGTCCCTCCCTGTGAGAGCGAATCGGCCGCAGGGATGTATGGGGCAGGATGCGATCCCGCAAATACCTAGGTCCTGTGCCATGGGGCGCTTTAAAGATGATAGTCAACACCTTGAAACGCACCCGAAAAGCCACAGGTAGCCAGTGCAGCCCGCGCAGGAGAGGTGTTACATGAGAGTACCTAGTACCTAGTTACATGAGAGTACCTAGTATCTCCCATAATTGCCCGCTTTCAAATATATAAAACTGAATTGTATTAGCTAGATTTTTATCTCCCCTGTGGTTAATTAATTGCTTTGCAAGCTCCCCAGAGACTCAATCCATCTCTTTTACAGTCCCTTTTCCCCCCAAGATCTATTAGTAATCGTAGATCTCCTTGTTATTCTGGATTAATTGCCACCCATGATAAAGCGCCGTTTAATTTTAGCCGAGTTGCAAACTCATTATTACACGTTTGTGGGTAAGGGTGCCATTGTGGCTTTTATGTGTGGTGCAAATCCAGGAAAATATGTCCATTCTGTGACCAGTTTAAGTTGGTCCTACGGGGACATTTTGGGGACGAAGGATGGGAGTTTCCCAAAGACACCACCTGTTTCTGCAAAGATCCTCATCTCACTTCTTTGTTTTCCTCCCACTTACCTCTTGCTAGTCAAAGACACAAAACTTTGCAGAAACTGGAGTGGAATTCCAGCGTCCCCCAGTGGCAAAAACACAAAATATTTCCAGCTTCATTTAAAGCTGGAAGATACAAACAGGTTGTAAAAATACAACTTGCTTTATTTTTAAGAAACCGGAAAAAATTGAATTTGATAGAATGGAGAGGATCTGGTCTCTGCGATTCAGCATAGCTACAGTTATTCGATACTGGAATAAAACATGAATTTGTGCCTTGGGTGTGTGTGTGTCTTGCGAAGCCAAACAGAGCATATAGCTCAGCAATAGGAGTTATGCAAACATGGATTGACTAGGGGAGACATGATAGCAGTGTTCCAATAGCTCAGGGGCTGCCCCAAAGAAGAGGGAGTCAAGCTATTCTCCAAAGCACCTGAGGACAGGACAAGAAGTAATGGGTGGAAACTAAGCATGGAGAGAAGCAATTTAGAACTAAGGATTAATTTCCTGACAGTGAGAACAATTAATCAGTGGAACAGAATTTGCCTCCAGAAGTTGTGAATTCACCAACATTGGAAGTCTTTAAGAAGATGTTGGATATCCCTTTGTCTGAAGTAGTGTAGGGTTTCCTGCCTAAGCAGGGGGTTGGACTAGAAGACCTCCAAGGTCCCTCTCAACTCTGTTATTCTATATTTTAATTGTGTGAACGGTCCCCATGTCAGAGGCTCTAGGAGGGGAAGGGGCTTGGCCAAAAGTAGAGACCCCCCTCCTAAATGGAAACAAATTGGACAAAAAAAGGGGAAACTATATACACGATTGGTATTTTCTTTAATACTCCGCCTGTTTTTTTATTCATCCTTTTAGAATTACTTCTCTGTGCATGTGTGATATTTAATCTGGACTTGAAAAAGAATTTGGGGTTGCCCAAAAGAACAAAGCCAAAGAAAACATGTTTAGTTTTAGGCTTCGGAAGGATTTAAGAGGGATGTTTTAAAAGTTTCAATAAAGCATCACAAAATGGGGATAGAAATATCATAGGCCTCAATATAACTAGTAGTGTTACCTATAGGTGCTTTTTTTCAAGAGGCAACTGAAGAGTCTGTTTTTTCTTTGAAGACCTTTCGCTTCTCCTCCGAGAAGCTTCTTCAGCTCTGACTGGATGGTCAGAGTTTCCCCGCCATCTTCAAAAAGAAAAACCGAGAAAATCCAGTTTACCTCTTGAAAAAAACGGGGGAAAAAAAGCCCCTTTGGGACAACCATTGCCTGGATGACTGAGAATCTCCATAGACATAACCGGCGTTACGTTCACAGGTGTGGCTCTTGGAAATGAACGCCAACCCTGCGTTGCATACCAACTGCACGGCGTTGAGGACCGTCATTCCCACGGTGGTGAACGAGACGCTGGGTAAGTTGCCAGAATCCGCGGAGGGCACTGAGAAAGGGCTCTTTGCATGTGGCAAGCAATATATATGTGTATATATATGCTGGTTTTGTTGTATTCGGGTCTTTTCCCGTGTAGGATTGAGATTGTCTTGGCAACGTTGCCAAGACAATCTCAATCCTACACGGGAAAAGACCCGAATACAAAAAACCCAGCATACCTACACCCATGAAAATCTACGAAAAGAACAGCGTTTGTGCTGATAAATAAATAAAGGGAGACTAGTATAGATCTATTTCAACCTATTTAGGTCTCATCAGCTAGCCATACCCTTACTGGGAATCGAACCAGGGCTGCATTGCATATTAGGCCGATGTAATTGCCACTAAGCCACAGGCTCTCTTCCTTGGTTCCTATGGCTAGCTGATGAGAGCTAAATAGGTTGAAATAGATTTATACTAGTCTCCCTTTATTTATTTATCAGCACAAACGCAACACAAATAACAAAGGCAACATTAAAAATAATAGCTTTCTGTCTGGATGGTTTCTTCTGATGAGCCAATAGACAGACAGACAGACAGACAGACAGACATATATATATATATATATATATATATATGTATATATATGTATGTATGTATTTGTGTTACAACCCCTGGTATGCCCAAATATGGGAGGAAGCTCACTACTCCCTCTTTCTGTCCTTCGGCTCATTACAGAAAACCATCCAGGCAGAAAACCATATTTTTATTTTTAATGTTGCCTTTTTATATTTGTGTTGTATTTGTGCTGATAAATAAATAAAGGGAGACTAGTATAGATCCATTTCAAGCTATTTAGCTCTCATCAGCTAGCCATACCCTTACTGGGATTTGAACCTGGGCTGTATTACATATTAGGCAGGAGTCTTAGCCACTAAGCCACAGGCTCTCCTCCTTATCAGCTAAGCCAGGGAGATAGGTATGTATTTGTGTTACAACCCCTGGTATGCCCAAATATGGGAGGAAGCTCATTACTCCCTCTTTCTGTCCTTCGGCTCATTACAGAAAACCATCCAGGCAGAAAACCATATTAGTAGTGAGCTTGGCAAGTTGAAAAGGGTTAACTTTGAACGAAGCGAAGCAAAGGTTCAATCTTGACATTCCCCCCCCTCTTGATTTCCTCGCCGCTTTTCAGATCTGACCATCGAGATCTTCACCAAGGCTCAGAAGACTCAGAGCATTCTCCCCCTGGAGTCCCTCTGCCATTTCGCCCTCCTCTACAATGGGACGGCGTCCAACAACGGGCTCCCCCAGGCATCCAAGAGCAAGACCTCCCTCTATTCTCTAAAGATCCCCCGGACAAGTCTGGAGAAAGCCACCGGCAGCAGCAGCAACACTGGGCTGCCCAACCCTCCGCCGGACAAACAGCCACCCCCCAAAGTCCCCGAGAAGGTGTCGAAGGCGGAGAGCAGAGGAGAGCCGTCGGGCGCTTCTGAAGGGCTGGCTGTGCCCTCCATCAAAGGTCTCCGGCGAGACCCGCTCCCCATGCCTCAGATCCAGATCTCCATCGTCCCCAGCCTGACCTGCTGTCCTTCTGTCAAAGCCATCCTCCGGAGACACCAAGTCTGCACCAGCGGCAACCAGTACATCATCAAACCCGTTCCGGCCGCCCCGGACAAGGCCGAGGGCCTCGAGGATCAAGCCAAGTCCCTCCACCTGCCCCGCGGGAACTCCAAAGATAAGTCCTACACCACCTGGTTCCATCAAACCTTCGGGACCAAGATGCCGCCGGCCAGCGACAGCAGCGGCGCCGAGAACGCCTTGACCAGCTCACAGATGCTCTCCCTCCATCTTCAGTCCAACTTGCCGCCCAACGGCCTGCTCCTCCCGGAGTTCCCCAAGTCCTTCTCCCCACTGGTGGTCAAGAGGCCGCCGGCGGCTGAGAGCAAGTCCAGGGCCGTAGCCGTCAGCCACAGTTGCCAGGAAGCGCTCCCGGATGAGAAAAAGATCTCCCACCGGGGCTCCTAAAACGCCGGATGCTGGTGTATTCCGAAAGTCCCCCCTTTTCTTATAAAGAACAAAACCAGGAAGGAAAAGAAGGCTGGAGAAACACCCTTCTTTCTGATGTGTTCCAGCATCTTTCTTGGGTGGGCACGGCGTCTGTTCGATCTCTCCGGGCCTCTTAAATAGTTCCCCCCAAAACCCACAGGGCGGAATGCTGTATTTGCTTACAAGCCAATCACTTCCCCCCCTTCCCCTTTCTTTTGTTTAATCTTTTGAGCCCCGGAGAGCTTTCTGCTTTTCTCCCCCTTGGGCATTATAATTCCTTTTCCCTCCCCCCTCCCCAAAGACTTATGACCACTACAATTCCCATCCTCCCGCGGTTGTGCCAAAGAATGGGTGGTTTCCAAGACTTCATTGGACTAGATGATCTCTCTGGGACCTCTGTCCAACTCTCTGGTTCTGGATTGGGAGACATGCCAACGTTTCTGAAAGGCGACAGATTGAGGTCTTTTTGAGAGGGGCTGATGCGTTACGGGGAAACCATGCCACACACTGAGCCCATTATGGAGGAATAATATACAACCCATAATAAGAATAATAGACTGCAGCCTAAACTGGGGTCAAAATGCCAGAATCCAGTTTATTACGGTAGGTCACAACATCCACCGAAAGGACACTTTGTCTTCTAATTCTTGGCTGTTTTTCCCCCCGCGCCTCTGACGAGGTGGCTTCCGTTTTTCTGCCTCATTCTCCGCTCCCTCCATCCAAAGGGTCTTCGGTCCAGCTTCCAAAAGGCTACAGCCCACCCTGCGGAGTTGGGCAGGGGTCGGGCCCCTCCATCCACCCTTCCCAATTCTTTCAGTATACGCTCCCAGCACGCTCCCGATGGCCCTAGGGACTATTCCGGGATGCGTTCCCACAACCGTTGATTCTAACCCTCCCACCCGAGGCCCCATCTTCCTGGCCTCTCCACCTTTCCTCCCCCCCCCCCCCCCCGTGGAATGTGGTTGTGCAAATCAGCACAGGGACCAGCTTGCAAAGGGTTGCGTGAAGGCACCCAAGGGTTCCCAACTCCTGCGTGGGAAAATGGAGCTTTCTGGCCTCCCACTAAAGAATCTGCGGTGGTGACTCTAACTCACACCTCCCCCGTAGAATTCTCTACACCATCCGCAAGTATCTTTGGTGGAGGGATGAAGTAAGCAGCTATGGCCATCAAGAGGCGGTCGAACCCATAACTTCCTTCCTCCTTTGTGAGCTGATGGGAATTACAATTCACCATTTGGACCGTAAGACGGTCTCCCCCTCGGTTTTATTACACCCTTGACAATATCCCGTTGGGTGCGGTGATTTGACTAACACAACAAAACAGCAGGGAACCCTTTGCGATGCTTCAATCCGGAAGGATTTGGGATTGGTGCAAATTACGCTCCTTGTTCATATCAGGCCACCGTTCTCCTGCAGAAGCTTAAGAAATTTGGAAAAAGGAATAATTTGCCTCTACAAAACTCCCTGTTTGTAGTTTCAGCACCCCGAAGCAGAGCACAACAAAACTTTGGTCTGGTTTTGTAAAGGAGGCACACACACACACACACACACACCCCAAAGCTTTGCATTTTTAAAAAATCTTATTTAATCTTATTTTATTTAACAAGGGAGGTCTTGCTTCGTGCCAGGGGTGGCTGTGCAACATTTCGGAAACTTGGATTTCCTCTGGTGCAGGGTGACCACATTTGAAAACAAAATAAAAAGGGAGGGAGAAATGGAAGGTGTGTGTGTGTGTGTGTGTGTGTGTGTGTGTGTGTGTGTGTGTGTGTGTGAAAACGCAACCCATTTTCAGAAATGTGTTGAAGCTAAAAAATGTGTTTAGGAAAGCTGATAGATTCACCTTTCAGTGACTTTCGAGCGGACGTGTTTAACTTGGTTAGAAAGAAAACCGGTTCTATCAAAAAGTGCACGGGGCGGGGGGGAGAGGGGAGAAGGGACAGGTTTTGTGAGAATACATGATCTGGTAAAAATGATGAGATAACCCGGCTGGGGGAGAAAAAAATAAAATAAAATCCAGACAGTATTTTAATTTAGCCTTCAACGTAGCAGATTCTTCCGAATATGATGCAGGGTTTCCTGCTTGGGTGGGGGTTGGACTAGATGACCTACAAGGTCCCTTCCAACTCTGTTCATCTGTATCTATTCTGTGACTCCAACTCTTGCCTCGAGTCGGGGGGTCAATATTTAGTTTGTTTGTTTTTTTATTCAAATCCTAAATCAGCAGATCTGTTCAGAGACAGAAAAAAAAAATCAATGTTCTCATGTCTGAAAACAAGGACGAGTTTGGGGCTCACTTGTGACAGGTGTATAAATTTCTCTACGGGGGCCAAAATGTCCACAGAGACATTTCTCCAACCTCACAACCGATATGGAATCAACCAGGATACCAAAGCTTCTGAAAAGCCAACTGTTCATTTCCATCCACCCCCTGGATCTGGAGACGAGATTTATGTCCGGGAGAGATAAGCTGGGATACTGGGCACGCACTCTCCTGTGCCAACTAGCCTGAGTTTTTAGTGGACCAGTGATGCCAAGGAGAAGTTCTCCCCTAGGACCTTCTCCCCACCTTCTTCCTCTGGGAACTGGCAGCTGAAGGAACCTCCTTGGTCCAGTTGAGTTCCTAGCAGGTCCAGAGGAGGAATGGATTTGGGTTCTATAAGAGAGAGAGACATCAAAAATATATAGAAATGAGATCGCTGGTGGGATCTCCCTTCTCAGTCTCAATCATGAAAACGCAAGGAGCCTCAAATTCAACCTCAAGGACCCCATAGCTAACCAAGGATCCATTTTCTTTCTTCTGGATTGGGATGCATCTTCAACTGTAGCATCTCCAGCTACAGCAAGCAATCACCATTGTAACCTTCTCAACCCTTAATGTCCTCCAAACCTACGGGTCTGCGATTCCCCCCAACATCTGAACCTGGGTGTGGACAAACCAAAGCCCTTCCGATGTGGCGGGACTAATTCTCAGAAGAGATGGCCACCATGTCTGAGGTTAGAAGTTCAGTTGTGGAACGTCTACAGAAGGGAAGTCCTGCCAGTCACCCAGTTGAGGAAAGAAATGATTCGAAGTCAGTTATGGAAGCTCACCATCGAGAAACTACAGTTCTCCTTAAGACTGCCTTCCAGAATCTTGGAAATTGGATATAGCCTCACAGATCAACATTAAGGTAGACCTTCCCGGATGTCAGTCTGTCCATTTCTGTGCAGTCTAATATTTGTTTTTAAATTACATCTTCGTCTCTCGATATTTCCTCATTTTTTTTCCAGTACTGTACGAATACGATCCTTGCTGCTGTCAAAACATGTAATATTAAATTTCAGATTTCCCCTTTTCATACTCGTCCGGTATTATGCCTAGCAAAAAATATTTCTGGCTGATAATCTATAATATATGCGGCGTTGACATTTTGTTTTTTCTAACCATGTATAATTTTTTTTTTTTTGAATCACCCACCATTTTAGATACGTGGTTCCATCCTTCGGTTTAGCTGTTCAGCTTCAGAGCTGGCGAGAAAAGTCGTAAAATGGGGCAAAACTCAACAACATTTCTCACTTAACAACGTACATTTTGGGCTCGGTTGCGGTCGTGCTACCTTTAATGGATTATACTAGATTATTGTTTTTGACTTCTTCGGTTCCTAACTTAATTCTTCGCCAGCAGTTTCGTGATATTTGCTGGGGGCAAATGATACCAAGATACAGATGAAAGCTTTCTTTTTTTCCAGTTGTGGGTACTTCATCTGGTTTCTATAATCCTTTTAAACGATGCCCTTTGCTTGGAAAAAAACTTAGATCCAACCAGCTCTCAAAAGATTTTATCGTCCCCCCAATTAATAATTAAATCTCGCAATCTAAACCAATGATCATTTTTCCATTGAGCAAATGCCTAAATCAGGGGGTCCCCAACCTTTTGGACCTCGGGGACTACTAAATTCATAATTTTAACGTCCCGCGGACCACTAATATGATCTGCCTAATGACTGGCTGGGTGGGCGTGGCTAGGTGGTCATGTGACTGGGTGGGCATGGCCAACTCGATGTCACTCACGTCAAGGGGCACCTCTCCAGCCTCTACTCACCCCTCCCAGCCCCTCCTCGCCTGCCCGCCCGGGCTCCGTAGGGCCCCAACAGGAAGCAGTTGCTGGAGCTAAGCAGCCCCCAGGAGAAAGAGTTGGCAAAACAGCTCAGTTCAAATTGGATCTGAGCGAGAAGGAGGCTCATCAGAAGCACCTCACTGAGGATTAGCAGCATAGGCTTTCCAAGCAGAGGGAAGACCTGCGGGAGTGCAAGGCCAGGTGCCAATGCCTGGAGGCTCAGCGGGCTGAGATGGTCCCAGTTCCAGGCCGTGATGCAGCCCCACTGGAACGAGACCCTCCGGCTCTTCTCCACCAGCGGCTCTTCCCTCCAGCCTTCGCCCAAAGCCCCCCACCAGGAGGCTGAAGCAGACCCCAAGTCGGAATTTCTGCCCCCCTCCGACCTGCATAAAAAGACCCCGAAGGGGGAGACTCTCTGCAGCAACACAAACGCCCATTGCACGTATCTGGCCCGGGGGCCTTAGCTGAGCTGATGGGGCTTCTGGGAGGTGTCATTTCACCATCCCGCATCCCCCTCTCTAGCCCAGCCTTACCTGAGCGGCTTGCAGTTCAGCACACACTATCAGCATGGGTCCCCTCCTTGGAAGCTGTTCCTAGCTCCATGCTCCAGCAGAGCCCCATCAAGAATGCCGGGAAGCATCTTCCATCTCCTGCTTCTCCTGATCCTTCTCGCCCTCGGATTCAATTCAGGTATGGTTATTAGGGGGCACACCTTTTGAGCCGGCCTTATGTACATTTCCTGGGGAAATCCCATTGGGGAAAATTCCACTTAGGGTTAGGGTTAGTTCTCCATGAATCCGCAGAGCAAAACAGACATCGCCATTGGATTCGGAGCCCGTCGGTATGGTTAGGAGGGGGTCACGCCTTTTGAGCCGGCCTTATGTATATTTTCTGGCAAAATGCTTGGGAAAATCTCTTTCTGTCTTTCTTTCTCTCTTTCTCTCATCTCTCTTTTCTTCTCTTTCTCTTTCTCCCCCCCTCTCTCCTTCTCGCCCTCTTTCTCTCTCTTTTTCTTTCTCTCTCTTTCTCATCTCATCTCTTCTCTTCCTCCCTCTCTCTCTCTTTCTCGCCCTCTTTCTCTTTTTCTTTCTCTCTCTCATCTCATCTCTTTTCTTCCTCCCTCTCTCTCTCTTTCTCGCCCTCTTTCTCTTTTTCTTTCTCTCTCTTTCTCATCTCATCTCTTTTCTTCCTCCCTCTCTCTCTCTTTCTCGCCCTCTTTCTCTTTTTCTTTCTCTCTCTTTCTCATCTCATCTCTTCTCTTCCTCCCTCTCTCTCTCTTTCTCGCCCTCTTTCTCTTTTTCTTTCTCTCTCCCATCTCATCTCTTTTCTTCCTCCCTCTCTCTCTCTTTCTCGCCCTCTTTCTCTTTTTCTTTCTCTCTCTCATCTCATCTCTTCTCTTCCTCCCTCTCTCTCTCTTTCTCGCCCTCTTTCTCTTTTTCTTTCTCTCTCTCATCTCATCTCTTCTCTTCCTCCCTCTCTCTCTCTTTCTCGCCCTCTTTCTCTTTTTCTTTCTCTCTCCCATCTCATCTCTTCTCTTCCTCCCTCTCTCTCTCTTTCTCGCCCTCTTTCTCTTTTTCTTTCTCTCTCTCATCTCATCTCTTTTCTTTCTCCCTCTCTCTCTCTTTCTCGCCCTCTTTCTCTTTTTCTTTCTCTCTCTCATCTCATCTCTTCTCTTCCTCCCTCTCTCTCTCTTTCTCGCCCTCTTTCTCTTTTTCTTTCTCTTTCTCATCTCATCTCTTCTCTTCCTCCCTCTCTCTCTCTTTCTCGCCCTCTTTCTCTCTCTTTTTTTCTCTTTCTCATCGCTAGCTCTCTCTCTCTCTCTCTCTGCCTGCCTACCTCCCTCCCTACTTACCTACCTACCATTCACGCCTTGACCAAAAGCCACGATTGGTCAGAACTAAAGGAAGTGCCGAGGGACCTATGACCTGGGTGGATAGTCGTGCCAATACCACTGTATATCAATAATAAAATGTCCATTTAAGATTCCCAAGTCATCCAGGCAAGAGCTGTCTGGGAGAAAATAAGTGCAGTTGCCAGTCACTTCCAGATCACAAATAAAATGATCCTTTAGATTTCCGAGACCGTTTTGAAGACGAACGTTGTCGTAAGTCGAGGAATTACCTATATTTTCTGTTCTGATCCCTAGGATTTCTTCGGTCTTATCCTAACCAGAACCTGGATTCAGACGTCAAGGGGCAAGCTAGGATGAACTCGGAACTAAGATTCCCAGAAGAAATCTGAATTAGGACAGCATATTTGATTTTTACAAGCATCAGCAGCTTTCAGTGGGGAAGTCCCCACCCCTTCTCTCGCCTCGAAACAAATTATGAAAACGGAGAGGTACGAAGCACCGGATGTCGCAGCTATTTCTGAACCTGGAAAGGTTCTTTCATATGCAGATTTTTCGAAGATTATTTTTGTTTGGCCTCTGAAAAGGAGTCAGGTGGTACAATCCAAAGACTGTCTGTTACTTCACGAGTTTGCATGGGTGATTCATCAGAGGAGAAAAGGGGGCTGTGAAAATTGTTGGAAAGAGAGAAAGGGAGAGAGAGAGAGAAGGAGAGAGAGACAAAAGAGAGGGGGAGAGAGAAAGGGGGGAGAGAGGGAGAGAAAGGGAAGGGACAGAGACAAAAAGAAAGGGAGAGAGAAAGGGAGAGGGAGAGGGAGAGAAGGAGAGGGAGAGAAAAAGAAAGGGAGGGAGAAAGGGGGAGAGAAAGAGAAAAGGAGAGCAAGGGAGAAGGAAAAAGGGAGAGAGAAAGAAAGAGAGGGAGAGAGAAAGGGAGAAAGAAAGAGAGGGAGAAGGGGAGAGAAAGAGAAAGAAAGAGAAAGGGGGGGAGAGAGATGGAAATTTTGAAAGGCTGGCAAACTAAGAGAATCTGAGAGAGGACTCCTCTATCTTCTTTAATATATATATTCCACTTTTGATTGTTTTGACATTTCAAAAATATTCTTTTCATATTTGTACAGAATAGCATGTTCAAAGGGAGCATTACATTTCTTTAAAAAAAAGAGGAGGAGGAAAAAGAAGGGGAAATTGTTATGAAATAGGAAAATGGCCCATTAGATTTCAGGAAAGCTTTGTGGCAAGTGTAAGAAATTGTAAGAAATGGCTTTCTTTCTTACTTTCTTACTTTTTTTCTTTCTTTCTTTCTTTGCCTTTTGCTAAGTTGAAGAAATTTAGGTTGAAGAAGTCAGAACTCAAAAGCTGGGGAAGAAAACCACATTTTTTTTCCATATCTGTAGATTCCTTCCTTTGTTCCTTCCTTCCTTCCCTTTCATTTTCTTTGTCTTCTTTCATTTCTCTATTTCTCTCTCTCTACTTCCTTCATGCCTCCCTCCTTCTCTCTCTCCATCTTCCTTCTTTATCTATCTATCTATCTATCTATCATCTATCTATCTATCATCTATCTATCTATCATCTATATCTCCTATCATCTATATCTTCTATCTATCTATCTATCTATCTATCTATCTATCTATCATCTATCTATCTATCATCTATCTATCTATCATCTATATCTCCTATCATCTATATCTTCTATCTATCTATCTATCTATCTATCATCTATCTATCATCTGTGTCTTTCTGTCTTTCTTTCTCTTTCTTTGTTTCTTCCCTTTCTCCCCCCTTTCTTCCTTTCTTTCTTTCATCCTCTGAAGTTAAATTTAAGCCAGTCACAAATTTCACGTCTTTCTTTACCCAAGTTACCTTATGGAACTCCCAGTCACTAGATCGGTTTAAAAAATGGCTAAATTCCCAGAGGGCATCTTGACATGAAGACTCTCTATAGCAGGGGTCAGCAACCCGTATGGCTCCAGAGCCGCATGTGGCTCTTTCCTCCCTCTGCTGCAGCTCCCTGTCGCCGGTCAGCTCCACAATGGATAGAGCTTTCAGTTAGGACAGGTAGAGGGAAAAGGACACCGCTCTAGGAGAAGACTCTATGGTGGGGGAACTGGACTTCCGGTCGGCTCCACAATTGATAGGGCTTCCAGTTAGGACAGGTAGAGGAAAAAGGACGCCACGCTAGGAGGAGACTCTATGGTGAGGGAACTGGACTTCCGGTCGGCTCCACAATTGATAGGGCTTCCAGTTAGGACAGGTAGAGGAAAAAGGACGCCACGCTAGGAGGAGACTCTATGGTGAGGGAACCGGACTTCCGGTCGGCTCCATAATTGAACTGGGGGGGGGGGGCTTCCAGTTAGGAACTTTGTGCCTCTTTGAGTGTTTTAGGTTGCTGACCCCTCCTCTATAGCAATGTTTCTCAACCTTGGCAACTTTAAAATGTGTGGATTTCAACTCCCAGAATTCCCCAGCCAGCCGGGGGCTGTAAGAGCTAAAGCTAAACAAACCAGAGGCTTTATAGATTCTGCTTTGCTAAAGGAAGTGATGGGTTTTCAGACGTTTGAAACCAATGGCTTATCTGTCCGTAGAATTTGGGGGAGCCAATTCCTTGAACCACAGGGGTTGGACTAGATGACCTCTGAGGTCATTTCCAAATGCTAGGGTTGCTTGGAGCATTTCTGGAAGCAAAGGATCAAGGAAAAGAACATTGTCTCCAGCTGAAGTGACACATATGCTTGGGCAAACAAAAAGAAACACAGATAATCCTACTTAGTTTATATCCTGTATTTATTATTTTTTTACAAATAATTTCAGGGCGCTGAAGATATCCAATTTTCCTCACATCAACAGCCCTGTGGGGTGGGCTGAGCTGAGAGAGAGAGAGAGAGAGGGAGGGAAGGAGTCTGGCCCAAAGTTTTCATGCACAAAGCAAGATTGGAATTCGGTGTCTCCTCCTTTCTGGCCCAAACCTCAGCAGATGCTCATTTGGTGACATTTTCTTCCTGTTTTTCCGTGTGCTTTGCCCACCCACCCCTCCCGCCCCCAAGTCTGACTTGCAAAAAAATTATTCCAAAGCAAAACAGTGCTATCGGTGCTCACAAAAACCTCCGTAATTTCAAAATTCAGAAAGTGTAGCACCAAAATCACCCATGTACATTCTTTCCCATTGATTCAAGAAACCACATTTTCAGTTTTTTACATTTGTGAGTCTGAAAATCAATTTCCAGATCTACCTATCATCTCTATGTCTGTCTGTTGTCAATTAATCAACATCATCATTATCTATATCATCTATCTATCTATCATCTTTCTTTCTATCTATCTATCTATCTATCTATCTATCTATCTATCTATCCATTCATCTATTTTTCTATCCATCCATCCACCCATCTATCAATATATCCATCCATCCATCCATCCATCTAATCTCTTATCTATCTAATCTCTTATCTATCTATCTATCTATCTATCTATCTATCTATCTATCTATCTATCTATCTATCTATCTATCATCTTTCTTTCTATTTATCTATCGTCTCTTTTATCTCTGTCTGCCTTTTCTCTTTCTATCTATCTTTCAATCTATCTATCCATCCATTTTTCTATTCATCCATCCATCATCTATCTATCTATCTATCTATCTATCTATCTATCTATCTATCTATCTATCTATCGTCTCTTATCTCTGTCTGCCTGTGTCTCTGTCTGTCTGTCTGTCTGTCTGTCTGTCTGTCTGTCTGTCTACCTAATCTATCTCTCTAGCTTTATTTCTTCATCCAACTATCTACCTATCATCTATCATCTCTTATCTAGCTATTTCCTTACAAAAAGTTACAAAGCTTTTTAAGAAGAGACTGGGCATCCATTAGTCAGGAATGGCCCAGGGTTTCCTGCATGAGCAGGGGGTAGGACTAGAAGACCTCCAAGGTCCCTTCTGCTAATCTTTTTAAAAGCATAGCCAGAAAGAAAATAACAGACATGAAAAGCACTGTTAGGATTTTACAAGGGAACCGCATTTACAGATCAACGCTAATATAATTTTTATAGAAATACTATGTTTACATTGTCTCAGCCCTCCTCCTCCTCCTCTCTCCAAAATGTTGAGGAAGGCCGGGAGAATAATCGAAGGAGATCCAAACATTTCTTATCCTCAAGATGGCAGTGGGTGGATTTTAAAAAAGAATCGGCCGAACCTCAAAATAGTCCATTCAAACAGCCGCTTCAAAAATCAGATCCCGTTCTTTTATGTCGTTCTTAAAGTCAATTGGAGGCCAAACAAAATGAGAGCAAACTACACAGCGCAATGAATTGTATGAGAGTCCCTTATTTGTGACCTGTACAATTTCCTGGGCGAGTTTTCCCCTACGCTGGAAAACTTTCTCTGCTCTTACGTTTTGGCCAAGAGCTTGGCAGATGCCATTTTAATTTTGATTTTAAAAAACCCCAAAAAAACACCAACAACCCTCTTTTACCATTTCACCCACAGGTAAAATGATCTTTTGCACAATCAACAAACCCCAATCTTTGTGTTAACGGCCTTGGCATTTTATGCATCAATACAATCAGGGGTGGGATTGAAAAATGTGAGCGACCGGTTCTCTGCCTAACAGCTGGGGAGGTGTGGCCATGGTGGGCATGGCCTACTCAGCCTCCTGCACCCACGGCGGGTGGGTATGTGTGTGTTTTTGTCCTCCTCAGCTCTGGAGGCTTCCCTCGGGCCTCCAGGAGGTCAAAAATGGCCTCCTCTGGGCTCCGGAAGCCCTACGGAGGCAGGAAACAGATTCGTTTCCGGACTACCGAAACTTCTGGGAGACCCGTTCTTCACCCTCCCAGTGCCTCCGTGCGGGCCCTGCATTTACCTGGCTATGTGGAGACTCCTGGGAGGGGAGAAAGCAGGATGGGCGAGGCCAGCCAGTTCTTGGAACAATCAGTCCGGCGAACCAGATACAAAATTAACAGCCAGTTCCCCTGAATCGGTGCGAACCGGCCAAATCCCACCCCTGAATAAAATCCCCCTGAATAACCATGGGGATCCAGTGGATCTAATTGAGGATTTACATCTCTATATTAATTTATGCCTATAGGGTTCCCTCATTGGGAGTAAAGTTAACGTTTCCTTCAAGGAACAGCGAGACAAGTTGAAGGGTGTTCAACTTTTTTTAAAAAAAATAATACAACACCCCGTCTATTGCTTTTATAAAAGCAGCTATCTGTTGCCAGCTTCTCTTTTTTAAAGTATTTGATCTTCCGACACTTGTTCGGTTTTAACTTTAATTCTGTTGCATTCCGCAACGTCAATTGGAAAGTAACTCTTGCTGGCTCTTATTCGCAGCCTGAATTACCTTGTTTCCCCCCACAAAATAAGACCTCCCCGGATAATAAGCCCAATCGGGCTTTTGCAGGCATGCGCTAAAATTAGCCCTCCCCGGAAAATAAGCCCACCCCGAAAATATTGCAACACAGCAGCAGCCAGGAGGTGACCACATTCGCCGCCTCCCGCATCTCAAAAATAATAAGCCCTCCCCAAAAATAAGGCCAAGCGTTTATTTCGGGAGTCAAAAGAAAATAAGACCCTGTCTTGTTTTCGTGGAAATGCGGTCTTAGAAGCTGAACAACAAATATTAATAATAATTGTTATTATTACTTTATTGTCACAATTATACTAATATATTAATATCAGCCAGGCCCCTCTTGTTATAATTCTTAGGTTTCTGGTTATAATACCTCACATTTCCTAAGAAATCGAGGTTTGCGAAGGTTCTTCCTGTTATCCAAGGGTGAATAAAAACAGAAGAATAAAAGGATGCGCAAGCACATTTTCACATTCTTTTTTTAAAACAAAGAAGGCTGTGAAAAAAATATATGCAAATTCCGGCAGGTTTTTTTCTTCAAAAGGAACCACAAGAAGAAGGGGGGAAAACCCGAAACTACACGAGGCAAGAAAAACAGGGGGGGGGGGGAGAGAGAGACTGATTCATTCAGAATAAGAAGGAATTGGTTGAAAAACAAACTCGGATAAACTCCGAGCTATTTCTGATTCAGAAGCCAAAATTCTGGGTTTTTTTTTTTTAAAAAAAATGTTCCTTTTTGCAGGTCAGGCATGTACAAAATCGGATTTCCCACCAACTTCTTGTTCTTGGATTGGCATTCGATAATCGTTCTCTTCATCTGAAGGAAGAAGAGGGGAAAAAGTTACATTTCAAAGGAGGTAACTCAAAAGGTAGTGTGGAAATTGCAGTTGAAGCATAATCTTTCGTGACGCATTTCTTAGCTTGCAACGAAGCTACAGGCAGCTTTTGGCTTAACCATCGTTGATTTAGCAACTACGAGAAGTTACAACAGCCCTGAAAAGAGTGACTTACGACCAGTCCTCACACCTATAGCAATAGCAATCGCACTTAAGACTTACATACCGCTTCACGGTGCTTTTACAGCCCTCTCTAACCAGTTTACAGTCAGCCTCCCTTGCCCCCAACAATCTGGGTCCTCATTTTATCAACCTCAGAAGGACGGAAGGCCGAGTCAACCTTGAGACGGTCAGGATCGGACTCCTGGCAGTGGACAGAGTTAGCTTGCAATATTGCATTTTAACCACTGGGAGGGAGGGAGGGAGGGAGGGAAGGAAGGAAGGAAGGAAGGAAGGAAGGAAGGAAGGAAGGAAGGAAGGAAGAAAGGATGGAAGGAAGGAAGGAAGGAAGGAAGGAAGGAAGGAAGGAAGAAAGGAAGAAAGGATGGAAGGAAGGAAGGAAGGAAGGAAGGAAGGAAGGAAGGAAGGAAGGAAGGAAGGAAGGAAGGATGGAAGGAAGATAGCCATTGCACTTAGACATATATCGCTTTACAGCCCTCTCTAAGCAGTTTATAGAGTCAGCCTCTTGCCCCCAACAATCTGGGTCCTCATTTTACCCACCTCAGAAGGACGGAAGGCTGAGTCAACCTTGAGCCTGGTGAGATCTGAACTGCCAAATTGCAGGTAGCTGGCAGTCAGCAGAAGTAGCCTGAAGTACTGCACTCTAACCACTGCGCCACCGCGGCTCTTATGTACCTTATGATTCTTGATAAATGTATTTTATTTTTCTTTATGTACACTGAGAGCATCTGCACCAAAGACAAATTCCTTGTGTGTCCAATCACACTTGGCCAATAAAGAATTCTATTCTATTCTATTCCATTCCATTCCATTCTGTATTCTATTCTATTCTATTCTCTATTCTATTATATTCCATCTATCCTACATTCTCTTCTCTTCTCTCCTATCCTGTCCTATTCTGTCTATCCTACATTCTCTCCTCTCCTCTCCCTTCCTCTCCTCTCCTATTCTGTCTATTCTACATTCTATTCTATTCTATTCTATTCTGTCTATCCTATATTCTCTTCTCTCCTCTCCTCCCTCGTGTCCTATTCTGTCTATCTTACATTCTATCCTATCCTATCCTATCCTATCCTATCCTATCCTATCCTATCCTATCCTATTCTGTCTATCCTATATTCTCTCCTCTCTTCTCCTATCCTATCCCTTCCTCTCCTCTCCTATTCTGTCTATCCTACATTCTCTCCTCTCCTCTCCCTTCCTCTCCTCTCCTATTCTGTCTATCCTACATTCTCTCCTCTCCTCTCCCTTCCTCTCCTCTCCCTTCCTCTCCTCTCCTATTCTGTCTATCCTACATTCTATTCTATTCTATTCTATTCTATTCTATTCTATTCTATTCTATTCTATTCTATTCTATTCTGTTTATCCTATATTCTCTTCTCTCCTCCCCTCCCTCCTGTCCTATTCTGTATATCTTACATTCTATCCTATCCTATCCTATGCTATCCTATCCTATCCTATCCTATCCTATCCTATTCTGTCTATCCTACAGTCTCTCCTCTCTTCTCCTATCCTATCCCTTCCTCTCCTCTCCTGTCTATCCTACATTCTATTCTATTCTATTCTATTCTATTCTATTCTATTCTATTCTAATAGGATGTAATTCATATGCTTCTGTTCAGTCCCATTCTGCTGGAAAGGAGTCCCTCAAAATCACATTTTAAACTGGCTTTTCGGAGGTGGCCCCAAACTCACCCTTGCAGGGGGCAGCATACATTCTAGTGCACAAAATGTCCAGCTTATTTTTCTTCCTCCTGCGATAAAAGAACAGGAAGACCAGGATTCCAGCTATGGTCAGCAGGAGGGCAAAGGGGATCAGAATCCACAGAAATCCTTCAAAAGAAAAAAAACACCAGAAGAGGAAATGCCGATGAAATTTTCATTCCTGTTGCTTCCCTCAATTTCTTTGCAAGCTAGAAAGGCGAGACAAGAAGCAATGGAGGGAAACCAATCAAGGAGAGAAATTTTCCTGCCAGGGAGAAAAAAATTAGCCAGTGGAACGGCTTGCCACCACAAGCCGTGGGTGCTCCCACAGTGGGAGTTTTTAAGAAGCGACTGGGCAACCATTTGTCTAGAATGATACAAGGTCCCTTGCTTGAGCAAGGGGTTGGACTGGATGATCTCCAAGGTCCCTTTCAACTCCGTGTTCTAGCATAGGGGTCAGCAACCTTAAACACTCAAAGAGCCGCAAAGGTCCTAACCGGAAGCCTCCCGTTCAATTCTGGAGCTGACCGGAAGTCCGGTTCCCCTCACCATAGAGTCTCCTCCTAGCATGGCATCCATATTTCCTCTGCTGACCGGAAGTCCGGTTCCCCTCACCATAGAGTCTCCTCCTAGCGTGGCATCCATATTTCCTCTGCTGACCGGAAGTCCGGTTCCCTCACCAGAGAGTCTCCTCCTAGTGCGGCCTCCTTTTTCCTCTACCTGTCCTAACCGAAAGCCCTATCAATTATGGAGCTGACTGGAAAACCACCCCCTTACCATAGAGTCCTGGCGCGCCCTGCTCTCCCCCCGCTAACCGGAAGCTCCTCTCAAAATTGTGGCGCCGACTGGCAACAGAGAGAGGGATGAAAGGGCCACCTGCAGCTCCAGAGCCGTGGGTTGCAGGCCCTTGTTCCAGAAAGCACCCACTTCTTCTGTTTCCCGCCTGCAGACTTTCTCAATTTTAAGCATTAAGCTCCCTTGCCCCCTCCCACACATTACGGGTAATTTACCTGTATTTGTAGGCACAACAATTGGAGATGAATCCAGGTTCATGGTGAAGACGGTAATCTCCTTTGGAAAGGCAGTGGGCTGCGTCACGGCGCGCCGTGTGGAAATCTTGCTGGACAGCATGTCACAAATTGTATCCGCGTCCCGCTGCCCGGGTCGTAGGATTCTCCTGCCGTTGGCTGTGCAGCTACGAAGTAGAAACATAACAATAATTTGCAACCAGATTTCACGACAAAGGATGGTGCGCCATTACAGAACAAAAAACATATATCTAACACCGAAACTATTCCAGGGTGGATAGATTTTAAACCAGTGTTTCTCAGTCTCAACTATGTCAAAACCTGTGGACTTCAACTCCCAGAATTCCCCAGCCAGCAACAGGTCTTACAGTCGCCGAGATTGAAAAAAATCACAGGTTGAAATCTCTTCCGTAACACTTCTCGCTTTCCTAGGGCAAAGATTTCGTTCACGCTCTCATTTCAAATGTCAACTGCCCAGTTGGCGAATCCAGCAAAGGAAACTCCCGGGAGATTATTTTTCCGACTTTACTGAATAAATCCGCCTTGGCATAGAAGAAGCAAAACCAGCTCTGAGCTTCTTGTGCAAAAGCCTGCATGGTTCATTCCTCCTTTCAATCACTTCCGTTCATTTTTTGGGGGGGAACCAGCCAGCCACGCTGTGGCACCTGCTCAGGGTGTCCTTGAAGAGGGAGCAATATCTCACGGGAAGCGATGATGCTTGGATGCTATTCTCCCCCCCCCCCCCCGTTGCATTCCAATCCACCTCTCCGCCCTATTTTTTGTCAGCAGGCCACAACAATACCTACTTGGTCCAAGGACGACATTTCTCGTTCCCTCCAAGGGAAAAATGCCCGCTGGGACAGGGTTTGCATCCTGTAAAACAACAGAGGACAAACTAGGAAAGCTTTGAACTAAATTTGCTGATTTGCTAGGGGTCCCTGTGGCTATTTTGTTGGTGTGTGTGTGTGTGTGTGTGTGTGTGATTTATATCCCAGCTTTCCTACACACCACCAAAAATCCCTCCTAATTGGGCCAGGATACCCATCTAATTGAACAAAGACTCATAGGGCTGGAAGGGGCCTCGGAGGTCTTCTAGTCCAACCCCCTGCTCAAGGCAGTAGGCCTGTTAACATTCCACTCAAAAGGCTGTCTAGTCTATTGTTGGGAGCACCCTCTTCCATGGATTACGGGCAGCCCCCAATTCATGACCGGCACTGAGCCTCAAGATTTCTATTGCTGAGTGGTTAAGTGAGTTTTGCCCCCATTTTACGCCCTTTCTTGCCCCCGTGAAGCGAATCACCGCCGTTGTTAAGTAAAGTCACACGATTGTGAAGTGAATCCGGTTTCCCCTGCTTGCCGGAAGGTCGCCAGAGGGGAATCACGACACTCCCCAGGGCTCTGCAACCGTTATAAGCGCATGCCAGTTGCCAAGCCCCTGAATTTTGATCACGGGGGACGCTGCAGTGATCGTAAGTGTGAAAAACGGTCACAGGTCACTTTCCCCCCCCCCGTGCTTTCGTAACATTGAACGGTCCCTAAACGAGCAGTCGTAAGTCAAGGATTAGCCGCCATTGTTCTCGCAGTCACAAAATTCCTCCTTAGTTCTGGGTTGGATCTCTAAGCTTGCACCCAGAACTTCTTGTCTTGCCCTCTCTGGTGCTTTGGAGAATAAATTGACCCCTTCTTCTATGAGACAGCCCCACAAGCAACCTTCTCATGTCTACCCCTAATAACCTTCTCATGTCTACCCCTAATAACCTTCTCATGTCTACCCCTAATAACCTTCTCATGTCTACCCCTAATAACCTTCTCATGTCTACCCCTAATAACCTTCTCATGTCTACCCCTAATAACCTTCTCATGTCTACCCCTAATAACCTTCTCATGTCTACCCCTAATAACCTTCTCATGTCTACCCCTAATAACCTTCTCATGTCTACCCCTAATAACCTTCTCATGTCTACCCCTAATAACCTTCTCATGTCTACCCCTAATAACCTTCTCATGTCTACCCCTAATAACCTTCTCATGTCTACCCCTAATAACCTTCTCATGTCTACCCCTAATAACCTTCTCATGTCTACCCCTAATAACCTTCTCATGTCTACCCCTAATAACCTTCTCATGTCTACCCCTAATAACCTTCTCATGTCTACCCCTAATAACCTTCTCATGTCTACCCCTAATAACCTTCTCATGTCTACCCCTAATAACCTTCTCATGTCTACCCCTAATAACCTTCTCATGTCTACCCCTAATAACCTTCTCATGTCTACCCCTAATAACCTTCTCATGTCTACCCCTAATAACCTTCTCATGTCTACCCCTAATAACCTTCTCATGTCTACCCCTAATAACCTTCTCATGTCTACCCCTAATAACCTTCTCATGTCTACCCCTAATAACCTTCTCATGTCTACCCCTAATAACCTTCTCATGTCTACCCCTAATAACCTTCTCATGTCTACCCCTAATAACCTTCTCATGTCTACCCCTAATAACCTTCTCATGTCTACCCCTAATAACCTTCTCATGTCTACCCCTAATAACCTTCTCATGTCTACCCCTAATAACCTTCTCATGTCTACCCCTAATAACCTTCTCATGTCTACCCCTAATAACCTTCTCATGTCTACCCCTAATAACCTTCTCATGTCTACCCCTAATAACCTTCTCATGTCTACCCCTAATAACCCGTCTGTTGGCCCCACGCTGGGCACCAACATTGCCTGACACCTTTTCCTCTGTAGGCCGGACCTACCCAGGTCAACAATCGTACAATTTAGCCTCTGATCATCCCTGTTGCTTTTCTCTGCCCGCTTTCTAGGGTAAATAAACGTTTCCCCCTACCAAGGGGGAGAAAATAACCGATCAAGAAGGCATCTATTTGGTGGCACAGTGGTTAGCGTGCAGTACTGCAGGCTCCTTCTGCTGCCTGCTGTTGGCAGCTCGAATCTCACCAGGCTCAAGGTTGACTCAGCCTTCCGTCCTTCCAAGGTGGGTAAAATGAGGGCCCAAATTGTTGGGGGAAAGAGGCTGACTCTGTAAACCTGCTTAGAGAGGGCTGGAAAGCATTGTGAAGTGGTATGTAAGTTTAAGTGCCCTTCCTTCCTTCCTTCCTTCCTTCCTTCCTTCCTTCCTTCCTTCCTTCCTTCCTTCCTTCCTTCCTTCCTTCCTTTCTTCTCTCCTCTCCTCTCCTCTCCTTCTTTCCTTTCCTTTCCTTTCCTCCCTCCTTCCGCCCAGTGGTTAGAATGCAGTATTGCAGGCTAACTCTGCCTACTGCCAGGAGTTCGATCCTGACCATCTCAAGATAGACTCATCCTTCCATCCTTCCGAGGTGGGTAAAATGAGGACCCAGATGGTTGGAGGCAAGAGGCTGGCTCTGTAAACCGCTTAGAGAGTGCTGTAAAAGCCCCATGAAGCGGTATACAAGTCTAAGTGCAATTGCTTCCTTCCTTCCTTCCTTCCTTCTTTCTTTCTTTCTTTCTTTCTTTCCTTCCTTCGTCAGAAAGGGGCTAAGGATGGGGAACCAGTCCCTTGGCGCCCACCGATGAGTATGAGTAAGAGCTGAGATGGCGCAGTGGTTAGAGTGCAGT
The DNA here is from genome assembly GCF_964273705.1 of Natrix helvetica. Lineage (NCBI taxonomy): Eukaryota > Metazoa > Chordata > Lepidosauria > Squamata > Natricidae > Natrix > Natrix helvetica. Next base: position 148,994,972 of record NC_138551.1, read on the forward strand.
ACTGCAGGCTACTTCAGCTGACTGCTAGCTGCAGTTCGGCAGTTCGAATCTCACCAGGCTCAAGGTTGACTCAGCCTTCCAAGGTGGGTAAAATAAGGGCCCAGGTTGTTGGGGGCGAGAGGCTGACTCGGTAAACTGCTTAGAGAGGACTGTAAAAGCCCTGTGAAGCGGTATATAAGTCTAGTGCTATTGCTATCTTCTTTCCTTCCTTCCTCCTTCCCTCCCTCCCTCCCAGTGGCTAGAATGCAGGATTGCAGGCTAACTCTGCCCATTGCCAGGAGTTCGATCCTGACCAGCTCGAGGTTGACTCAGCCTTCCATCCTTCCGAGGTGGGTAAAATGAGGGCCCAAATTGTTGGGGACAAGAGGCTGACTCTAAACCGCTTAGAGAGGGCTGTAAAAGCCCTGTGAAGCGGTATACACGTCTAAATGCTATTGCTATCTTCCTTCCTTCCTTCCTTCCTTCCTTCCTCCTTTCCTTTCCTCCCTCCTTCCCGCCCAGGGGTTAGAATGCAGTATTGCAGGCTCACTCTGCCTACTGCCAGGAGTTTGATCCTGACCAGCTCAAGATTGACCCAGCCTTCCATCCTTCCGAGGTGGGTAAAATGAGAACCCAGATGGTTGGGGGCAATAAGCTGACTCTGTAAATTGCTGTTTGGGACAAATTCGAGAGAAAAAAAAACCCCTTTTTCCAAGAAGAAGCACCCTGCGGAACGATTGACTTATCCCACTAGGTTTGATTTCGGATCATGGTCCCACCTCTCTATTCCCTGAAATACATCCTTGGCCCCTTACTTTTCTCCTCTCCGCTCTCTCCGCTCTCTCCCGGAGCGTGGCCGGGAAGACAGGCGCAGACGGTGTTCGAAGTCCTCTGGCACGATCTTATCTCCCGGAGACCTCGCTCTACGAGAAATAAAAAATTTAATTCTGGACTGCAAAGAGCGAAATTTTGAACGATTTGTGTACATACTATTTCTAGCGGGGCTTTGTGGAAGCCAACGGGGAAAAACTGAGTGTGGTTTTGATACTTCAGCAACCAACATTATATCTATCTATCTATCTATCTATCTATCTATCTATCTATCTATCTATCTATCTATCTATCTATCTATCATCTATCTATCTATCTATCTATCATCTATTTATATCTATCTATCTATCTATCTATCTATCTATCTATCTATCTATCTATCTATCTATCTATCTATCATCTATCTAATCTATCTATCTACTATTTATCTTCTATCTATCTATCTATCATCTATCTATCTATCTATCTATCTATCTATCTATCTATCATCTATTTATATCTATCTATCTATCTATCTATCTATCTATCTATCTATCTATCTATATCATCTATCTAATCTATCTATCTACTATTTATCTTCTATCTATCATCTATCTATCTATCTATCTATCTATCTATCATCTATCTATCTATCTCTGTCATCTATCATTTATCTATCTATCATCCATCTATCTATCTATCTATCTATCTATCTATCTATCTATCTATCTATCTATCTACCTACCTACCTACCTACCTACCTACCTACCTATCTATCCATCTATCATCTATCTATCTCTCCGTCATCTATCATTTATCTATCATCCATCCATCCATCTATCTATCTATCATCTATCTATCTATCTATCTATCCATCCTTCCATCCATCTATCATCTATCTATCTATCTATCTATCATCTATCTGTCTGTCTGTCTGTCTGTCTGTCTATCTATCCTATCTATCTATCATTTATCTATCTATCATCTATCTATCATTCATCTATCTATCTATCATCTATCTATCTATCTATCTATCTATCTATCTATCTATCTATCTATCTATCTATCTATCCATCTATCCATCTATCTATCATCTATCTATCTTCTATCTTAGATTTATAACACCGGAAAAACACATTCAAAATCAACTCGACATAAGCCGCCGTTGTGAAACCACAAAGCAACACTTTTCCTGCGAAGGAAGCTAGGAAGGAGGATGCAGTGGTTTTGTTTTTTGTTTGCCAATGAGGCTTTACCAGCATGGCATTCTGCGCAAGGTTTACACCATGAGTAGGTATAGACGTCGTTGTAGTAATTCTCATCGCACGATTCACACTCGGTCGAGGTTGCATCCGTGCAGCGTTTTACCAGCTGTTCTCCTAAAAGGCAAGAAGAGGTTGGCAGATAGAGCCCCGCTTTCTGTGACACCCCCCCCCCCCCAGACGACAGGCCATCCTCCAGGGAGCTCAGTTTCCTCCTCCGTGTCATCTTCCAAACAATCCTGCGAGGTAGGTTGAGGAGTGGCCATCCATCTTCCTTTCAGGAGGGATTAGAACTCGCGGCAATCTTCAGCTAGCTGGACATTTCGACCAACAGAGAAAGTATTTGGCCACGCCTCCTGCTGAAGCCCTGTCAGCTATCATGGTCAAGGAGGATGGGAATTGTAATCCGCCTCTCTCTTTGTGTCCCTCTCTCACTTTCTCTCTCTGTTTCTGTCTCTCTCTCTCTCTGTCTTTCTCTGTGTCTCTGTCTCTGTTTCTGTCTGTCCCTCTGCCTCTCTGTTTCTCTCTTTGGGTCTCTGTCTCTCTGTTTCTGTCTCTGTGTCTGTCTCTCTTTCTCTGTTTCTGTCTCTCTGTGTCTTTCTTTGTCTGTCTGTCTCTCTGCCTCTCTCTCTGGGTCTCTGTCTCTCTCTGTTTCTGTCTCTCTCTTTCTCTCTGTTTCTGTCTGTCTGTCTGTCTCTCTGTTTCTGTCTGTATCCCTCTCTTTCTCTCTGTTTCTTTCTTTCTCTGTCTCTGTCTGTCCCTCTGCCTCTGTTTCTCTCTCTGGGTCTCTGTCTCTCTTTCTCTCTCTGTCTGTCTTTCTGTGTGTGTGTCTCTGTCTTTCTCTCTGTGTGTCTCTGTGTCTGTCTCTGCTCTCCGTGTCTCTGTCTGCCTGTCTTTCTCTCTGTCTCTTTCTCTCTGCGTCTGTCTCTTTCTCTGTGTGTCTGTTTGTCTCTCTGTCTGTGTCTGTCTTTCTGTTTCTGTCTCTGTGTCTCTGTCTCTCTCTCTTTCTGTCTGTCTCTGTCTGTCTGTCTGTCTCTCTTTCTCTCTCTCACACACACACTGCCAAACTCAAAATGGGACTCAGCATATTCATAAGGACAGAACAGTGAAAGTCCGCTTGAAAAGAAAATTGAGAAATTCAGCCTCTCCCTGATTTTATGGACTCTCACAAGGGGGTTTGATCTGCCTTGAGTTTCTCCCCCCCCCCCCTCCGGTGAGGTACGTACCCTTTCACTGTACCTTTCAGAAGTGATCAACCTTGCATTCAAACCACCCCAACCCGATTATTAAATAGAGACCGCATCTAATTAATTTGGGACTCTTCCCCCACACTGCAATCCGTGTCTTCGGATTGGAGACCACAAGGAATTTCTAACACGGTAAGATAGACTGGGAGGGCTGAGAAACATCCAGGACAGTGTCAGCATTGAGCCCCAGTCCGGAACTGGGTCACAAAACCAAAATACAGCAGAGTCAGCATTGATTTTATTGAAATAAAATTAATTTTATTAATTCTAATTTTATTAAAATTAATTAATAAAAAAGTGATAAGAAATCAAGGACACCTCCAGCAAAAACAGAATTCATGGAGTCACTTACCAGACAGATAAGACAAGGCCCCTCCATTCAAGCCGGGAAAAAACTGAATTTTTCAGAAAAATCTGAATTTTTCTTCCTTTTTGCAAACAATTTAAAACGATTTCAGATGGTGCAGCCCCCGAATGCAAAGGATGAAAAAAAAACCACCCCAGATATCTCTTTAAGTGACAATCCGGGAAGCCATAAATGTAGAAACAGTGGATTAAAACAAGATCTGTGTTCGAATCCCCCCGCTCCAACATCTTCAGTGTCACTTACCTGGAGGACAATATTTGCAGCATTTCTTAGCTGAGAAGGGATATTCGTTGTGCGAACACGTCAGCCCCCAAACTAGGGAGGACCAGAGAGAGGCAGCCAGGGAAATCAACCCCAAACTCCGCTTCATGTCCCGTGCCACGGACTCAACAGACGCTGCTTGCGCTCGAAGGAGGGGGAGAAAACCACAACACTGTGTGAGCTCCGCAAGGCAGGATCGACTCTTACTTTTGCGAACCTCTGGGAAATTTCAGATCTGAGATTTCTTTGAATATCTCGTGCTTTACCAGAGAAGTTTTGCGTCATTCGGTACCTCCCTTAATGTGGAGCTTGCCAGCAGTACAATATTGCAGCCTCTTCCTGCTGACTGCCAGCTGCTGACAGTTCAATTCTCACTGGATCAAGTTTGACTCAGCCTTACGTCTTTCCGAGGTCGGTCAAATGAGGATTACTGAGTAGGCTGACTCTGTGAACCGCTTAGAGAGGGTGTACAAGCACCGTGAAGCGGTATATAAGTCTACAGTGCTCTTGCTATCTTCCTTCCTTCCTTCCCTTTCCTTCCTCCCTCCCTTCCCAGTGATTAGAATGCAGGATTGCAGGCTAACTCTGCTGACTGCCAGGAGTTCGATCCTGACTGGCTGAAGGTCAACTCAGCCTTCCATCCTTCCGAGGTCGGTAAAACGAGGACCCAGATTGTTGGGGGCAAAAGGCTGACTCTGTAAACCACTTAGAGAGGTCCGTAGAAGCCCTATGAAGCAGTATATAAGTCTAAGTGCTATTGCAAGGCTTGGCAATTGGGCCCAGGATCTTTTCCGAACTAAACATCCTCTTGACAATTCTGTCAATCTTTTTAAACAAAAAGGAAAGCAGTTTTTGAAAACCAAGAGCAATACAATAAGTTTTTGGGCTAGCAGCCAAAAACAGCCCACGCCATTCTCGCTTGCATTCAACAAAGGGATGGAATCGAGATCACGTGAAGTTGTAGTAGCGCTTTAAAAAGCCTTAGTAAGGCCACACCTGGAATACTGCATCCCGTTCTGGTCGCCACAATATAAAAAAAAAAGATGTTAAGGTCTCCGGAAAGGGAAAAGCAGCAAGGATGTTCAGGAGACTGGAACTGGGTAGGTCTAGTTTAATTAAACAAAGGATATGATAGAAGTCTTCCAGTTTGCCTGGCCGAAGTATCCCAAATGGCCACCGGGGGGGGCACTGTTTTCAAACCCTAGGATGGATGGTCTTTTTACTCCCTGCCATGCTGAAACACCCCAAATGGCCACCGGAGGGCACTGTTTTTATGTCCTGTGCTACAGATGGTTTTAGACCCTGCCGGGCTGAAATATCCCAAATGGCCACTGGAGGCCACTGTTTCCATACCCTGTGATATAGATGGTCCTTTTAGTCCCTGCCAGGCTAAAATACCATGAATGGCCGCCCCAAGGGCATTGTTTTCATGCCCTGTGCTACAGATGGTCTTCCTACTCCCTGCCAGGCAAAAATATCCCATACCACCACCAGAGGGCATTGTTTCATGCCCTGTGTACAGATGGTCTTTGTAGTCCCCGCCTGGCTGAAATATCCCAAATGGCCACCGGAGGGCACTGTTTTCATACCCTGTGCTATAGATGGTCTGTGCAATCCCTGCCTGGCTGAAATATCGCATACCACCACCAGAGGGCACTGTTTTCATAGCCTGTGCTATAGATGGTCTGTGCAATCCCTGCCTGGCTGAAATATCCCGAATGGCCACCGGAGGGCACTGTTTTCATACCCTGTGCTATAGATGGTCTGTGCAATCCCTGCCTGGTTGAAATATCCCGAATGGCCACCAGAGGCCATTCGGTATATTTCCACTATTTTCATGCGCTGTGCTATAGATGGCCTTTTTAATCCCTCCATATCAGATGGCGCTTTTTTCATGCCTTGCGCTACAGATGACGGGTCTCCAACTCGATTGCGTCACATGACACATTGCAACGTTTTTTGCCTTGGCAAAAGCGGGGTGGGCGGGGCTTACACGTGACGCCTTTCGGTCCACGGGCTGGTCAGTCTGACACACACACACACACACACGGCATATAGATAGCCTTTATTATACCCTTGGAGGCTGCAGTATCCAAGATCGCCAGGAGATGGCAGGTTTTTCCCGAGATTTGCTCTTGCTTACTCTACAGGGCTCCCCTCAATTATGAATTATGGCTGTAACTTGCCCTTCCCCCCTTCAAGTTACGGCCATCACGCTTTTCCCACCTTCATATTTTGCATGCTTGGCAACTGGCTTGCATTTATGAGTCGCAGCCCCCAGGGGTGACATTCAGTCAGTTTTCTCCGGTTCGGGAGAACTGGTAGTGATGTCTGCGGGAGGCTCCGCCCACCTGCCGCAACATAATGCACGACATTTGCGAACCGGTAGGGAAGGTTAAGGGAATCCCACCGCTGGCAGAGCCTTTCTGCCATGTGGTCATCATTGGCATCCTTTCAATGGGCAAAATTGGATTTGTTTAACGGCCGTTTGACTCGCTTAACGACCAGGCAAAAAAAAAAAAAAAGATCCTAAGAGACCTCCCTTTAGCACCCCGCTGCCTAACAATGAATTTTCCGGTTCCAGTTGGGAGACTCCCAATAACCCTCTCGGGCCGCACCCTCCAAAATAGCCAGTAACAGTTGGAGCAGTTTCCAGTGAAACAATGTTTTCCAGAACATTCTTTCAAAGCAATCACAAGAGCTTACACAACCGCACCATGATTTCACTTGATGTAAAATTAACACACACCCTTCCTCCCTCCCTCCGTCCCCCCCCCGGTGATCAAGGATCAGGTTGTCCCCCCGTGGTGTTTCCCGGATCATCGGATCTTCAACGCTGTTCGATTTGTGGCACCGTAAATCAACACCGTGTCCGGATTCTCTCCCGGCGAGTTCAGAAAAAAAACATTTGGCTTTTTAATGTACAGAACGGAAAAAAAGTCCAGGACACCACCACACGGTATATGCACAGAACACAGGCCCAGCGGCAAAAGGAAACGCGTGTCATGTTTGGGGAAAACGAGGCGGCGTGACGACGGGCGCCCGAGCTCTCCAAGCGCGCCTTCAGAATTCCTCGTGGACGTTCCGCGCGTAATCCATCAGCTTGCTGCCGGTGAAGTACTCACTGTATTTTAAGATCTCCTCCAGCTCCAGGTGGTGATTTTGGTTCTCATCCGCCACAGCGATCATCTGCTTGGCTTCGTTCAAGGCGTTGTACTCGTTCATGGGATCCATGTACTCCTAGGAGGAAAGCGAGTGGAGGAATAAAGAAACATCCACAATCATCAATTCATGCTAAAGTACCCTAGATGTGGCCTGTCAGCGGAGCTGGCAGCAGACTTGGACAGTGAGGAGGTTGGGGAGGAAGATGGGCCAGTCCTGGAGTCTGGGGAAGGCTCTGAGGAGGGCTCTGCGTCGGAGGCAGAGAGAGGGCCAGGGCCGTATGCCAGCTATCAGCTGCCTTCAGAGTCAGACATCAGTGGGGCAGAAGAACAGCTGGAGCCTGTTCCTAGTGTGCACATGCGTAGAGTTGCCAGATGAAGGGAACAGCTAAAGAACAGGGGTTGACTTGGGAGGAAGGCCACAGGTGGGCGATGAATGGCCCCTCCCAGAGGAAATCAAAGAGGAGCGCAAGGGGAGTGGAGTTTGCAGGAGACCATTAGTTCATTCCTGCTTTCTTGCCAAGTATTGCGGCGTCTGAAACATATCAGCCTGGCCACTCTCCAAGCCTGACAAAGGTCGGTAATGGTTAACCATCTTGAAAGACTGTGGGAGAGGAAAAAGACTTTGCTGGAGAGGAATTCCCTGTCAATTAAACAAAAGGGGTTTATCGGGACGAAGACTTCCCTTCGTGCTTCTGGGAAAGCCTAGGTCAGAACAGCGAGATGGGGTGAGCTAAGCCTTTGTTCACTCCCTCCATCCTCAAAAAGGTCCTAAGAACTCCCCAGGGAAGGGCTTCCACTGTCAAGCTGGTCTTATTTATTTAGTTTATTATATATATATATATCACCCATGTTTCCGTCTGAGTCAACTGTGGGCTCCAGCAGCCTAAGATTTAACCACTATCTTCCTTTCTCTATTTAATGAAGGAGGTGTGTCCCATCCGGTGGAAGGAGAGAGAACAGGACAGAGCAAATTTCTATTTTATTTACATTCCGCCTCTAACGCAAAGTGAGAACATACCAAAAACCTCTTCCTTCTCCCATTTTCCCCACGACAATAACCCTGTGAGGTGGGCTAGGCTGAATGGGAGGGACTGGCCTCCCAAAATCACCCAGCTGGCTTTGATGCCTAAGGCAGGATTAGAACGTAAGAGTTTTCCCCAGCTTCTAGTCTGGAGCTTTAACCACTAGACCAGACTGATTCAAAGAACCATTGCTTTTTTTTCCCCTCCTGTCTGTCTGCATTCATTTCCACGCAATCTCTTGTCAAAGAAATTGAATTTCCAGCGCTATTTTTGATGCTCTGTTTTAACTTTATTTTAAAGCTTGGTGCCCAGAAATGAGTGACCAACCCCTCCAAAGGAAAACCGAGGAATAGTTGTGATGGTTTTCCACTTAAGAAACTTGGAATGATTTTACTCAAGGAGGCCTGACGAAAATCTCGCAGGCCGTTTTGGTCGTCTCTGGAAAATTGGAAAGGTTATAAAATGGAGAATCAAAGACGGAAGAAACAATTTCACAGGTGTCCTGATATTGGGGGCGGACGGGGGAGGGGGGAGGAAGAGACCACCGTACGATCCTTAACTCTTCCCTGTACCTTGGTACCCCGGGGTAAAGCTGGAGCTATTAAAAACGCACGAGGGATCGTTCCCGTAAAGCGCAAAATAATCTGCGTGATTAAATTTTGACTCGATTGCTTTGCCGTAACGCACAGCTGCTTCGGGTGAACTCGCCGAAGGCAGGAGAAGACGAAGAAAAAAAAGGGGGAAGGAAGATTCAAGTGAAAAAGGAGAAATTGAACAAATGCAATGAAATGCAGCAGAAGGGGGAAGCTGCGCATTTAGCGTCTACTCCGAGAGGAAGACATGCGAAAACGTTAGTGCACTAACTCCTCGGGGAAGGATGAGTGAGGGATTAATTCTGGGGTAGAACGGTGCCAACGAGATTAATCAGTAATCCTGGTTATGTGACCTGCGTCTTGAACAGATCCAGAGCAGCACAGAAGAAAAACATCTGCTGACACCCTTTTGTCCATGAAGGAAAAAAGTACAGTCCAGGATATGTTTTAATCCAGCATTTTTCACCCATTAAGATGTACGGACTTCAACTCCCAGAATTCCCCAGCCAGCTGGGGAATTCTGGGAGTTGAAATCCACACATCTTAAGAGTTGCCAACCTTGAAATCACTTGTTTTAATCCAGGTTCACGAGTCTGGGACAGGTCCAATGTCTCAGCCAGTTCCCAGAATTCCCCAGCAGAGAGAGAATCCTGGGAAATAAAGCTCCTACACCGGAAAGGCCCCTGGTTTGCAGAAAGCTGAGGTAGGTAGGTAGGTAGGTAGATGATAGATAGATAGATAGATAGATAGATAGATAGATAGATAGATAGATAGATAGATGATAGATAGATAGATAAAAAGATACAGTAGATAGATACTGTGTCCCAAAAATAAGACAGGGTCTTATTTTCTTTTGCCCCCAAAATAAGCGCTTGACCTTATTGTTGAGGTGCAGGAGGTGGCGAGCGTGGTCACCTCATGGCTGATGGGGAGAGATAATTTTCGGGGAAAGGGCTTATTTTAACACATGCGCTCAAAACCCCGCTTGGGCTTATTATCCGGGGAGGTCTTATTTTTGGGAAAACAGGATAGATAGATAAATAGGTAGGTAGGTAGGTAGGTAGGTAGGTAGGAAGGTAGGTAGATGGAAGATAGATAGATGATAGATGATAGATAATAGGTAGGTAGAGAGGTAGGGAGGTAGATAGATAGATGATAGATATAGATGATAGATAGGCAGACGGACAGACAGATGATAGAGATAGATAGATAGATAGATAGATAGATAGATAGATAGATAGATAGATAGATAGATATAGATGATAGATAGATAGATGATAGAGATAGATAGATAGATTAGATAGATAGATAGATAGATAGATAGATAGATAGATAGATAGATAGATAGATAGATAATAGGAAGGAAGGTAGGGAGGTAGCTGGAAGATAGATAGATATAGATGATAGATAGATAGATAGATAGATAGATAGATAGATAGATAGATAGATAGATAGATGATAGATAGATAGATGATAGAGATAGATAGATAGATTAGATAGATAGATAGATAGATAGATAGATAGATAGATAGATAGATAGATAGATAGATAGATAATAGGAAGGAAGGTAGGGAGGTAGCTGGAAGATAGATAGATATAGATGATAGATAGATAGATAGATAGATAGATAGATAGATAGATAGATAGATAGATAGATAGATGATAGATAGATAGTAGGGAGGTAGATAGATGGAAGATAGACAGATGATAGGCAGACAGACAGATTCGTGAGAAAGTGCCAAGCTGTCTCGCCCGCTCTTCCTTGTGGTAAGAGCTGTATGCAAACCAACTTCCCAGAAGACTGCTGTGCCCACACATCCGTTGGCTCACCTGCTGTGAGAAAAGCGGAGCGTGGGAGGGGGGAATTTAAACAGTTAACGCAGTCTGGGGTTTGGGTTTTTGGACTGTTTCCAGAGAATTGCCAGCTCAACTCTAGCAGGCTTCAGCTTGTTTCAAGAATTGCTGGCCTGACACTCAATGACTGCAACCACAGCAGAGGGATGTTTGGGGGGGGGGGGGGGGGGAGGGAAATACACGTCATTTGAGGCGGGGGGGGGGAGAAATGAAGGCGTTAAGCCACGGCTTGGTTACCTCCAACTCCTCCATGGTAACGATGCCGTTACGGTCGGCGTCGATGACCTCTTCGAACTCTTTCTTTCGGTCTTTCACCCAGTCGTCGTCCACATCCTGAGCTTGCTGATTTTCAACTGTGCCAACCGGCAAGGAGATGAATTCTGAAAGGGTCAGCTTCTTATCGCCGTCCTGATCTGGGGGGGGGGGGGGGGGAGAGGGAGAGAGACGGGATGGTTGACAGACAGCTCAATCAATCAAAATCAACCCATCACTCAAAATAAAACAACCAATCAAAGAGGGAGGCGGTGGCTCAGTGGCTAAGACGCTGAGCTTGTCGATCAGAAAGGTCGGCGGTTCGAATCCCTAGCGCCGCGTAATGGAGTAAGCTCCGGAAGGCGCACGGAACGCTGTTCCCTTCCCACCAAAGGTGGTTCCTATTTTTCTACTTGCATTTTTTTACGTGCTTTCGAGCTGCTAGGTTGGCAGAAGCTGGGACAAGTCACGGGAGCTCCCTCCGTTACGCGGTGCTGGGGATTCAAACCGCCGAATATATGAATTCCAATAAAATATAACAGTAATCAATATTAAGGTTTCAAAACTGTAGAGAAGCAATCTTGTCTACAATTTTGACTGGAAAAAAGGTCTGATCTTTTTTTTTTTTTTTTTTTAAACTCCCGGCACGAATCTCGGGTTTTGATTGCAAGTCTTCACCATCAAATGTAAGTTCAGAGCGCCTCCACCTGGCCGCCCAAATCCCAGCAATTCAGAGCTGGGCTGAGAAGTATCAGTGTCAGGCCTACAGCCATATTCCTTTCGGATCTTTGGCCTGCCACACTTTCTATTACTCTACTATGCATTTTCTATTGTGCGATAATGAGAGAGGGGATTGTACGGAGTTAGATGGTATGTAGCCATAACAACATTCTTTCTAGAAAGCCAAGGTCATCCTTTGTCTCTGCACCTTGGCACCTGACTGGAACTGGATGGGTGGAACTGCCAGCATGGCAATGGAAGATTGGACCATGGGATGGACTTGTGGATGTGGAGGCAAGATCATGAACTTGGAACTGGGTGGGGAAAACCCGAATCTGAAACTTCCCATTTTTCTTCAGATTCGGCTTTTCCCAGGTGTGCCAATATGGCTCTCTTCATAAATTGGAACTTTGAGCAATACTTTGCCTTGGACTCTGATTTAATTTTGGATGCTATTTGGAACCCTGACAATCAGTCCGGCTCAGTCATACAACTCCCTGGTGGGAAGATCGGAACTCAAAAGTGTTTTTCAAACCAGATGTTGGGAGTTCCAGAATTCCCCAGCTGGCATTCACCCCCCCCTCCCCACCCAACCCCACCCTGGGTGAAATCAAAGGAGCCCGGGCACTGTGCCATCTGATCGTCCAGGACGATCGGAGTTGGAAGAACGTTTTTTGAAGAACGTACCCAAATCCCGGACGATTTCCTTGACCATGAATTTCAGCATCCCTCTGCTATGCTCCGGATGAAGGAAAGACAAAAATTCTTCCTCGTTCAGCAACAGATCAGCCGGTGGGTTGTCGGCTTGGTACCAGCGGTCTTTCAAATTATCGAGGACTTCCTGGGCTGTGGGGGAGAGAAGATTCAAAAAAAGAGGTTCAGCGAATTCTGAAGGCCAGGTTTTAAAAGGCCTAAGTGGTCTTTTACTGTCCTGGTTAAAACTGACCAAGGAGAGAACTTGGTTGGAAGATTTTTGACCCATGAAGACATGGCTTGTTTACGCTGGCCACATCACACAAGGAGAATTTATACACAATGTTTTATAGACGGCATTTTCCTCCGGCAAGATTATCGTATATAAGACGCAACTTTTCCCCTCAAAAAAGAGGCTGAAAATCTGGGTGCGTCTTATATACTGAATACAGCATTTTAGGCCTCCCAAAACCCCGCCCACTTTGCAAAAACGGCTGTGCATAGCCTTTAGGAGGCTTTCAGAGTGCTCCTGGGGGCTGGGGAGGGCAAAAATGAGAAAAAACGGGCCATTTTTTGCTTGTTTTTGCCCCCCCAACCCCCAGGAGCACTCTACAAGCCTCCTAAAGGCTACGCATGCCTTTTTATATATATATATAAATAACAAGCCTGTTTTCGCAAAAAAAGGTCCATTTTTTGGGAGGTCTGCAGAGCGCAAAAACTTTTTTAAAAAATTTGCCTCTTCAAAATCTTATACTGCGGTGCGTCTTATATTCCGAAAAATACGGTAGGTAAAATGCTTAGTAACCTATCTGGAAATGCAATAAAAGTACCAGGGACATATTGCCATATGTGGTGGACATGTAAAAAAAAAAGCAAAGGGATTTTGGCGAGAGATTCAGATGTGATTAGGAGAAATGGCTGGACAAAGATTAGAATTGAAACAAGACATGGCTTGTTTTTGGTTTCACCACCACAAAGGGCGAAAAGAGATCTCGGGAATTTGTAGGCCCGGAGTTTTGGAAACCACCTCTGTTGGCGTTTCCGGAGGGCTTATCCTGTTCAGGACACAGAACCCATTCGAAAGAACGATGGTTCTGTTGAACCGGCCTTGTTGGGTCCTGAAAATTCAGGAATAGCAGTGGAAGGGACTCTTTAATCCCCAAGAAGTGAGGAGGGTTTGAACACAACACACAAGGATGATTAAAGTAGAGAATGAGGAACTTTTCTGCAGAACTCTTTAGAATCTCAGTTTTCCATTCGATCAGTTTCTATCAATCCTGGGTCCAGGCACATGGGCAGGCCAAGCACAATTTTTAAAGGCCCCAAAAGCAGTTAAACAGTTTTAATTTAATAAACCGGTCAGTCCTAGAGATGATCAACCCTGACTGCTCTTTAGAAGGTCCTAAATCCTGAAGAGGAAACTCAAGTACTTTGGCCACCTGATGAAAAGGAAGAAGGACTCCCTGGAGAAGAGCCTCATGCTGGGAACGATGGAGGGCAAAAGAAGAAGGGATGGCAGAGAAGGAGGTGGCTGGATGGAGTCACCGAAGCAGTCGGCATGAGCTTAAATGGACTCCGGAGGATGGTAGAGGACAGGAAGGCCTGGAGGAACGTGGTCCATGGGGTCACAATGGGTCATACACGACTTCACAACTAACAACAACAACAATGCCCTGCTTCACTCCAAGACCATTCCAAGCCACCGTAGGTCAGATTCCAAACCATGGTGGAGTGATCTTTGCCTGTTGCCGAGATTCTTCGCTCTTGCCAACACGTCCCTAAACCGGTTGCATTACTCCAGGCCTCCCAGAAAAAAACGCACAAAAGCTTCCTTTATCCCACTTGTGTGACCTACATTAAAGTAATCCCTCCAAGGTTAGAATATAGCAGCAATATACCGTGTTTCCCCGAAAATAAGACCGGGTCTTATATTTAGTTTTTTGCTCCAAAAGATGCATTAAGGGCTTATTTTCTGGTTAGGAATTATTTTCCGGGAAATATGGTACTAAATGCGTCTGGATGACAATCTTAACTGGGGCTTATTTTGGGGGTAGGGCTTTGTTCTGTCCCGTGATTCCAATGAATATGCAGACCCAGGCTTGGCTGTCTGCCACAACTAATTACATAAAGCCACCCTTTGGCTGGGAGCCTAGAAAGTTCTCTTCACAAACACAAGATAACACTTACAGAAGGCTTTCGCAACGGCTTGAATAGGGACTGTTGTCTCCTGCAAAGATTCCCCTCCCTTCGCTCCACTTATAAACTCTTTGGGAGGGGCCACACCCTTAACCAGCTGTCCCTACTTCCTTCTATGATGTCTTCTCCACAGCTGTTCCTGTCTCCTATCAATTCGACGCATACCCACATCAGGGACAACCTCCCTCTGTTCCTCCTCACTGCTCCCTGACTCAGATGCCACCTGGTGGCCAACAGGCTTCTCTAATCCCTGCTCTGACTCCACACACCCTCCAGAGTCTTCCTCATCCTCCAGAGCAGCCCCATAATGGTCTGAGCTGTCAGAGTCCACCAACAACTCAGCCGGCCGCCGCTGGGCCACAACAGGCTTATATTACGAGCATCCTGATATAATCATGCTAGGGTTTATTTTCGGGTTGGGTCTTATTTTCGGGGAAATAGGGTAGTGAAGGAGGGGAGGGATGTGTGTGACTTTATACGTTGTGCCAAGCAAGAATTAGGAAGCCTTACTTGGAAAACCAGGAGAAAATTGTGATTTTCACAGTCTGGGCTTTGAACCCTGTTCCGGGGGCGGGGTGGGTGGGTGGGGGAAAGACACTCACTCTCTTCGTCGATCTTCAGCTCTTCGTTGTTCTTAATCTTGTCCGCCACCTCCTTCTCGTTCATGCCTTTGCTTGCCAGGAACTTGATTTTATATTCATCCCAGGACACGTGGCCTTAAAAGGAGAGGAGAAGCTTCAGCAACCTTCACGCCGTCGCGCATAAAGGCAGAGTCTTCTCCCCCTATCTAGGGTTGCCATCTGACTTAAGGCCAAGGCTGCCCCCCTTTTCTCTTACCATCGCCGTCGGGGTCCACGGCCCGGAAATGCATCTTGTTTTCTTCCACGGCTTCCTGGAAGTGCTCCTCGGTCTTCTCCATGATCCAGCGCTGCATCTCCTTGGCGCTGATTTTTTTGTCCCGGTTGATGTCAACCCTGCCAAGTTCAGCGGAAAAGAAAAGGAGTTAAAGCGTTCAAGAGGATTCCCAATCCCCAGGGTCCAAAAAAAAGGGGGCCTACAAGTTCAGGTGATCGAGGAGTGAGTCCCAACCCAGCAATTCGGCTTTTCCGTGTTATTACCGCCACTTGCTTCCTTGCTCTGCCCTTAACAATAGTAGGTTTTTTTTCCTTTGCAGGCAAGATATCCGCATGGCCATTACCAATCCCACATGACGACATCACACACACACACACCCCAAATGTTGAGGCTCCGGAAAGAGTTCAGAGAAGAACAACAAAGACGATTAGGAGGCTGGAGGATAAAACGTATGAAGAACGGTTGCAGGATTTGGGTATGGCTCGTCTAGAGAAAAGAAGGTCTAGGGAGGGCATGGAAGCAGGATTTGAAGGGCTGCCACAAAGAGGGGGTCAACTTATTCTCCAAAGCACCAGGCCAGACAAGAAACAATGGATGGAAACTAATCAAGGAGAGAAGCAACTCGGAATTAAGGAGAAACCTCCAAACAGGGAGGACAATTAACAAATGGAACAGCTTGCTTTCCCAAGTTGTGGGTGCTTCAATACTGGATGTTTTTAAGAAAAGGCTAGACGTTCTGAAATGGTATAAGGTCTCCCGTTTGAGCAGGGGTTTGGACTAGAAGACCTCCAAGGTCCCTTCCAAAGCACATTCTCTTAAGCAACGAGAATCCAAGGCAGATTTCCTTCCCTTAATTTTCTTTAAAGCTCAGTGGCTAAGACGCTGAGCTTGTCGATTAGAAAGATCGGCAGTTCGGTGGTTCGAATCCTTCGTGCCACATAACAGAGTGAGCTCCCGTGACTTATCCCAGCTTCTGCCAACCTAGCTGTTCGAAAGCACCTTAAAAATGCAAGGAGAAAAATAGGGACCACCTTTGGTGGGAAGGTCACAGCGTTCCGTGCGCCTTCGGGAGTTGAGTCATGGCAGCCACATGACCACGGAGACGTCTTCGGACAGCGCTGGCTCTTCGGCTTTGAAACAAGAGATGAGCAGCGCCCCCTAGAGTCGGGAACGACTAGCACACATGTGCGAGGGGGACCTTTACCTAAAGAATAACTTGGAGAACTGTCTAACTTGGAGAGCAATCGTGGCTCCAACTTATGGAGGGAAGCCGTAATCAAGATTTACCCTAACTCTTCCTATATTCCCTCCTTCTCTCTGTTTTGGGGGAAAAGCATCCATTTTCAAGCTAAAGCAAGACGGGGCTTACTTTGAGAAAATCACCACCAGCTTCCTCCGGTTTCTCCGGGGTTCCGAATCTTCCTCAAACTCCTCCATCTCTTTCCCCAGGAAAACCTCCTGGTGGAACTCTTTGTTGAGATGTCCGTCCAGCTCCATCTTGACTCCGTTCAGGTGGTCCGGAGGGAGGATCTCGTTATCGTCTTTGTTGTCGGCCGTTTTCTCTTTGAGGATGGAGCTGTTGGCGGGCCGGGCGTAGACATCCATGAGCAAAAAGACAAAGAGGAGGGATAAATAGATAGAGCCCAGGCTGCAGATGAAGACACGTTTGGAAACCATGGTTCCCGTCCTTCAGGAGGTCAGCAGGGCGAAGGGTTCTGGGGCCTGGATAACCTGGAGGGGGGCAATGGGACAAGCCATGAGCATTATATTCCCATTTTTGAAAAAAATAAGATACCTCTATGACTACTTAAAAGGGACGCGGTGGCTCAGACGCTGAGCTGGTCGATCAGTTTGGCGGTTCAAATCCCTAGCGCCGCGTAACGGAGTGAGCTCCCATTCCTTGTCTCAGCTTCTGCCCAACCTAGCAGTTCGAAAGCACGTAAAAATGCAAATGGAAAAATAGGAACCACCTTTGGTGGGAAGGGAACAGCATTCCGTGCGCCTTCGGGAGTTGAGTCATGCCGGCCACATGACCACAGAGACGTCTTCGGACAGCGCTGGCTCTTTGGCTTTGAAACG
The DNA here is from genome assembly GCF_964273705.1 of Natrix helvetica. NCBI lineage: Eukaryota > Metazoa > Chordata > Lepidosauria > Squamata > Natricidae > Natrix > Natrix helvetica. The sequence goes on from NC_138551.1 coordinate 149,012,326, forward strand.
GAGATGAGCACCGCCCCCTAGAGTCGGGAACGACTAGCACATATGTGCGAGGGGAACCTTTACCTTCTATGACTAGTTAAGCCCCACCGTATCCCTTCTAAATCATTCACTTGAGTGGGTTCACATCACCACCGGATTGGCGCAAGCAGGTTTTTAGGGCATTACAGATCTGCAGTTACAGAAGTGCCAGGGAATTTGGCACTTGGCCAGCTGTTCAGTGGAAATGTAAACACTTTTCACTCCAACTGAAATGCTTTTCTGGAAAGCCTGCTCAAAGGGTGACAGCACACCTGAATTTCCAAAAATAGGTGTTATGTTAGAAAACCACCAAAGAACATTTTTTTTCTTTTTACCAAGTAAGGTGACTTGATTTACTTTGCAATTTCCCTTCTCTAGTCAGGCAAACACCTACCTTTTACATTTCCCCTTTTAACAAATCTGTTCACTAAAATCTCATTTTTAAATTAGATTAAATTGCACGGCTCCCTCCACTTCCCCGTTGGTCACTAACCTTCTCAGCATCCAAGCCTTTTCCACTCAAATCTTGACCAGTCCCTCCCCCCCCCCCTTAATTAATTTCTCTTCCTCAAGAAAGATAATTTATTGGCTAAAAACAAAAAAGGCTTTGAGTTGACCTTGATGTTTCCAGCATAGAAATCCCCCTATATTCAGACAGTTTTTAAGAAAAAACATCCTTCCTATATTTCTTTTTAAAGTAGAAGCTGCTCTTTGTTCTGCAGAAGCGAAAACCAATCTGCACGTTCTCAGAGGAACTCTTGAGTCAGAGTTTATTCCACAGAGTTTATTCCACAGTAATAAAAAGAAAACCTCCAGGCAAACAAGCCAATATAGGTAGTCTTTGACTTACAATGGTTCCACTTAGTGACTGAAGTTACAACGGCACTGAAAAAAGTGACTTATGACCCTTTTTCACACTTTCGCACCATAGTTACGTGATCAACATTCAGCCACTTGGCAACCGATTCCTATTTATGACGGTTGCCATGTCCAGGAGCGGGGTAGAGAGAGAGTGAGAATTTTTAATTTTTTAAACTTATTTTTAATCTATTTTTAATCTATATATTTATATTTTAACTCATTTTTAATCTGTTTTTAATCTATATAGAAGTATTTTTATATTTTTAACTCATTTTAATCTATTTTAATTTATATAGAAGCATTTTTATATTTTTAACACTTTAATCTATTTTTAGTCTATCTGTATGTATATATATATTAACTCATTCTAAATATATTTTAATCTATATAGAAGTATTTTTATATTTTTAACTCATTTTAATGTTTTTAATATATATATATATATATATATATATATATATATATATATATATATATATATATATATATATATATATATATATATATTTCATCTATTTTTAATCTATCTGTATATAGAAGCATTTTTACATTTTTAAAAAATCTCTCTATATAAGTATTTTTACATTTTAAACTAATTTTTAATCTATTTTTAATCTATACCGGACTTTTACAAAAGCACATACCGTTTGTTTTAGGTACATTTTAACAACTAAACAGCGGTTCACTTAGCAACCGTGGCAAGAAAGGTCGTAAAACGGGGCAAATACAAACCCAGGGCTGTGGCGGTCGTAAGTCGAGGACTTCACCTACCGCCCAACGGATCCAACCTGGCTCCCCAGGTATGACCCATCATCCTCGGCCAACCACCCTCGGATGGATCCGGCTTGCTGCCCCTCCCCCCCGACAGAAAAGCCCCGAGATGGCACTCTGTACATGCCCAGATGAACCGTCGCCCGAACACCAAGGAAAGCGCTCTCCTCGGGTTCTAGACACTCTGCACATGCTCAGAGGCGGCCTTTCTTCCCACTCTCCCGTCCAAGTGTGTCTGACCTTCCCGGTCGGCCGCCCAGCCTCCTCATGCCCGACCCGGCGCCGGGACAACCCTTCTTCGCTTTCGGACCGGAAGCCGGAAACGTCACACCGAGCTGGGAGGACCGGCGGAGGCCCGCCTCTTCCGCCCCGGGGGAGCCTGTCAATCTCCCGCCAGCCCGCCCGGCGGAAGCGAGTCCTAGCAGGCGCGGCTCGGTTTTATTCCTCCCCCCACTCACTAAATAAATATAACTTCCTTCCTACTCACCAAATAAAATAAAAATATGAAACGTTTTGTCTTTCGAATTGATATTTACGAAACGAGCAGGCGCCCAGTTAGACACCTGAAGGCAGACGAGGCGGGGGGGGACGGGACTTCGCCGTTGGAAGTGGTCCTTTGAGGTAAGCGAAGCCGAGGCAGCCATCTTTGTTTCGAGCACAGCTCCTTTTTTTTTTTTTGCCTAGTCTTTAAGGAGGCCGCGCCCAAACCTGGAACCACATTCGGGCGTAAAAGGGCCTATTTTTTTGCTGCACTATCCTACTGGCTGGCATTAACTGCGTCTCATAAATCCCCGCCGGACAGACCTGCGTTGCCCTAATCCATCATGGCACGCAGCCTGCCCTCAAAGATGGCGTCAGACGTCAGCCTCACTTGCCCTGAGTCGGGATGGCGTGAGGAAAGGGAGGGGGGCGCTCAGGGAAACGAGAGAATGGAATGAGAAGCGGGTCACGTGGTGCCAGTGCGCTCGGCCCCCACCTCCGCTACAAGACCCCGCTCTTTCGCGTTTTTTCTCCGCCTCGGAAGCAGCGCGGCCTTCCGAGAACGGCCTCGCGTCAGGACCCGAGCGCGCATGCGCCGCGGGCCACAACACCACTCTGCCGGGGCTGACCCGAAGCGGAAGACAATGATCCAGCAAGCACCCGGCGGCATCTTCGAACGCGGCCCGAGGAGGTGTGTCCCAACCCGCCGTCCGTAGCCGTGGGAGGGAGGAAATCTTCCCGCCAAAACCTGAGGCAAAACTGCCTCAGGGAGTGGGGAGGGAAAGGCAGCGCTGAAGAAAGAGTCGGGCCTGGCCGAGGGGTGTCCAAAGCCTGCGGTGGGCGGGGACTACCCTCGCTGTTAACCAATCGGCCCCCAGCTTGGCGAGCGGCCGCCGAGGGATTGGATCGTTTTCGGCGGGGAGGCGGGGCTGAGCCTTGAAGAAGGCGTTGCCCCGCCTTTTGGGGGGCGGAGCCCATTCCAACACCTCCCTGAGTGTGGGAAAAGAGCCGGCATCTTCGCCCCGCCCACTAGAGGGCGCCATGAAGCTGGTGCGCATGCTCTGTCGTCACAAGACCCTGCTGGGGGGGCTGTCCCTCTTCGGGATAGTGTTGCTCTACCTGGCCAGGTGCACCTCGGAGGGCCTCAAGTCCTCCCCGGGGTGGGGGATGCCCCACCAGCAACAGCAGCCCCCCCTTGCCCGAGGAGGGGCCCTGGGCGGCCCTCACCCCCCTGCGGCGGCCCCTCCGCCCCCTCCGGAGGAAGCCACCTTTCTGGCGGTGCTGGTGGTCAGCGGGCCTAAGTACACCGAGCGGCGGAGTATCATCCGGAGCACCTGGCTCTCGGTGGCCGGGCGGGTGCCCCGCAGTGACCTGTGGTGCCGTTTCGTGGTGGGCACTGGCGGGCTGACCGGCGAGGAGCTGAACAGCCTGGAACTCGAGCAGAGCCGCCACCACGATCTCCTCCTCCTCCCCGACCTGCGGGACTCCTACGAGAACTTGACCGCCAAAGTCCTGGCCATGTACGTCTGGCTGGACCAGCACCTGGACTTCCGCTTCGTCCTGAAGGCCGACGACGACACCTTTGTTCGCCTGGACGTCCTGGCGGAAGAGCTGCGGTCCAAGGAGCCGCGCCGCCTCTACTGGGGCTTCTTCTCGGGCCGCGGCCGCGTGAAGTCGGGCGGCAAGTGGAAAGAGAATGCCTGGCTGCTGTGCGACTACTACCTGCCTTACGCCCTGGGCGGGGGCTACGTCATCTCATCCGACCTGGTGCGCTACCTGCGTCTGAGCCAAGACTATCTCAACCTCTGGCAAAGCGAGGACGTCTCCTTGGGTGCCTGGCTGGCTCCCGTGGACGTCAAGAGGATTCATGACCCTCGCTTTGACACCGAGTACAAGTCGCGCGGTTGCAACAATAAGTATGTGGTGACGCACAAGCAGAGCCTGGAGGACATGCTGGAGAAGCATCAGACTCTGGCCAAGGAGGGGAAGCTTTGCAAGGAGGAGGTGAAACTCCGACTCTCGTACGTGTACGACTGGAACGTGCCTCCTTCCCAGTGCTGCCAGAGAAAAGATGGCATACCCTGAAACCCTTGGACTGGAAGGGAGGAAGGGAAGCCGAATGGGGAGGGCGGCTGCAAGGGACGGACAGGTGTCACGCTCAAATCTCTTCCCTGTGCTGAACTTTCACCCAATATGCCTAATCATACTTTGTCGTTTTTTAAAAAAAACTTTCAGAGTAACTCTATTTTCATTTGACTTAACAAAAAGCTACGGAAGAACACGGAGCCTTCTGCGTTCCCCCCAAAACCTTAGGACTATAAATTATACGTCGCTCTGTGGCGCGTGAAACGTTTAAAAAACGAGTTCCAAAACAACTGTGTGAAGTGACACAGCCATTCTCCATGACGATACGTGTACATTTTGGGCAAATGCCGGTACTGGCGACCGTTTCTCCCCTACTTCAAAAGGATGTCGATTTTGGTTTTTCCCCACGGCTGTTGGTGCGTTAAAAGTGTCCCCGTATCTGCAGAGCAATTCAGCCATGAACCCCAATGGAATTACAAATGAAGGTGCTGCAATCATGCAATTTCTGAACCGAAGTAGCGACTTCTGTCGGAGATTCAAAAATGTTTGACTTGAGGCTTCTAATTTCACTTGGATAATTTCTTGAGTGTCCGTTATTGCAACATCTTCCACTTCCTGATTGCTACAGTTTGCTCTTTGAATCGTCTTTCCCTTTTACTCAAAAGGGAGGGGGTGTTTTAATCTGTAATGACAACATTTTAAAGTGATCCACTTGATCGGAGGCTGGATCCATCATGATGCACTAAGAATGGCCTACTGGATGGCTGGGGAAGATCCGCTATTTTTAAGAGGTTAACTTCTTAACTACTGAAGAAGACAGCTTCATTTTGACTGAACATCCACGCTGCTTCAGCCCTAAGAGAATTTAGATGTTTTTAAAATTTAATGCCGTTCACCTTTTTTCAAATGCAATGTTGATGATTAAAACGGGATATTCTTAGGGAGTTGCATTTGAGCTATAACTCTAGATTATGATGAGCTGAAACGGGAGATGACTAAATTGGATGCCTTCCTTGACCAATTTCTTTATTTTAAGAGAGCTATTTGAGAGGTTGCAAATAACAATAGTCTCGTTTGCACGCCCTGGCTGTCTGCAGCAAGCCTAGTTTTGACAAGTCGGGCTTAATTCACCCAGAATTTATCTGCTGTCACTGCCTTTCTGGCGATGAGAGAATATATAGCCTTCAGTCAAAAAATCACCTCAACAACTTTTATTGTGACCATGATGCCCAAGGTGTTACGTGTTCTGGACCAAAGGATATTTGGAAAGGTCTTATAGATGAATGGAATATTTTCTTTTTTAGGGATGAATTGTGCCCTGTTGGATGGAGGGACTCATAATTTTTATATTATTGTGGGGGGAGGTCTGTTAACCCTGTTCGTTTTTCCTGGCGTCTGCAATAATCCTGGCTCTAAATATTTACATTTCTCCATAGATATTAGGGCTCTTTGATTCCCTCTCTGAAATCTTAAAAGGAACCTCAAGGCTTAATCTGCTTTTCATTCAGAAAGCACTCATAGCAGAGAATCTGAGGTACGCATCTATTTATGCTTAGCTCGAATCAAGGGAAAATTATGATCCAATCATGCTTTAAGGGAAGAGTTGCTGAATTAACTTTTTTTTTTATTACTTCCTAGGGGTCTCCCATGCGAGGTCTATGAAGGCCGTCAGTAATTCGATTTTTTTCTGAAATCACTTTAGCCCGAGCAGTAGCTGCTACTTTGCTACAGGGGGCAAAATTAGCTTGTTTTAACGATGGACTGTTGGCCATGTTCACCCATTGTCCAACCTTCCTTTGAGAAATTAGTTACCAGAAAAAATTACAAATATCTGTCCCCTCCCAGGGGGAGTTAGTATTGTATGTAAAATGATGTGCTTATAATAATAGTGATAATTTATTTATAAATACTGTAAATGTACTGTGTATAGTTTCAGGCCTGAGGAAAATGGTTGAATGTCATAATAATTTTAATTTATTAAAGGAATGTGTTGGAAGCTCAGAACGGTCCTTTATCAAATGCCATTGTTTTCTGCTGCATGTTTTTCATTTAAAATTCTCTGGTGCTTTTAATTCAGACTGTGCTGCATTTATCTCCGGAGCTTGCATGAAAGACTATAGATTTATCCTTTCGATTGAAACCTTACCGCTTCTGAAAGCTGCTTTAAATATTTTGCTGATTCTGGTTTATCTAAAAGAGCCCTGTTCTCCATATATCTGCACACAATGGCTTGTGCACCACTATCCTAATTCTTCCGTGGTGATTGTATTTTTTTAAGCGTCAGGCAAAAGTAAAGATACCAAATGAAATACGACAGTGGGAAGCTCATATCGGTATTGCTCATGACTTTTTATAGGGCTTTTTATAACTACTACACAGCTGGAAAGCAGATCTTTCACTCTGGGCATAAGCGCTTATGAAATTTTATGATTTTTTTTTTTAAGCAAAGGGAGCAGATTTTACACACACAAACATACACACACACACACCAAAAAAGAAAGCTATACACAAACTGGCATTATTTCCCTGCAGTGAAAGGAAGCCTGTGTAATATATTACATCCTGCAATGCTAAGAAATCCTGCTTTTTGTTTTCAAATTTGAAACCGTGCTTGATAGAAAGGATTGACAGTAAATCCCCCGGATCTCACCCTTTAATCCTTCCGTTTTAGCCAAATCAAGTCCTATTAGCTGTGTATCAGCCTTAATGCTAAGAGGCTTGTCCTGTATACAGGCAGTCCTTAAAGGTGAAGGTAAAGATTCCCCTCGCACGTATGTGCTAGTTGTTCCCGACTCTAGAGGGCGCTGCTCATCTCCGTTTCAAAGCCGAAGAGCCAGCGCTGTCCGAAGACGTCTCTGTGGTCATGAGGCTGGCATGACTCAACGCCCGAAGGCGCACGGAACTCTGTTCCCTTCCCACCAAAGGCGGTTCCTATTTTTCTACTTGCATTTTTAAAGGTGTTTTCGAACTGCTAGGTTGGCAGAAGCTGGGGCAAGTCACGGGAGCTCACTCTTATTATGTGGCACTAGGGATTCGAACCACCGAGCTGCCGACCCTTCTGATCGACAAGCTCAGTGTCTGAGCCACCGAGCCACCGTGTCCCTTAAGTCCCTTAAGGCAGTCCTTCCAGCAATTCGTTTAGTGATCATTCGAAGTTACAACAGCACTGTAAAACACGGACCCATGACTACTTTTCACGTGGCTGTTGCACCCCACACCCCATGGTCATGTGATCACACCGTCAGGAACATACGTGCAAGGGGAAACTTTAGCTTTTGATACCTCGAAGGTGCTTTGTCAAAAGGCAATTGGACTGTTGTGCTTTTTTCCCTTGAGAAAGAAAAAAAAGGCATTTCGCTTCTCATCTAAGAAGTTCAGAACCGATGAAGCTCCTTGGATGAGAAGTGAAACTTCTTCCTCAAAGAAAAAAGAACTTTTGAAAAAGCACCGTTGAGACAACCATTACCTGGATGGCTGAGAATCACCACGGACGTTGACTTGATACTGAATTCGCCACGACGCCTGGAATGTTCAAAACATCTTTTTTAAAAATCTTATTGTACTTTAAAGGGGTTTTTTTGGTGGGGGGAGAGAACGTTTCTTCGGACTCGCAAATGTAACGTACACCAGGACACGGAGGAGTCTTAAAGTCCCAGCCAAGTGCATCCTTGCAAGCTATGGAGATACCCTGAGGCTAGGAAGACAGCTCAGCCGAATTGCAGCCAGGGAGGGAAACCGATATCTTTGATTTCCTCTGGATGCTTGGCCGCAGATGAAAAGTATGGTCCTTCCCCGAACCCTTTCTTTTTTCTTTTTGCTCAACCTCTTTTCAGGAAACCGAGGTTAGAGGAAGGAGAAAGGAGTCGGTTTTCCAAATCTGCTCACCGCATCTCTTTCCTGGGTGAGGCATGTCCTTTCAATTTTGTATTTCTGAAAGAGAGACTGTGCTAGAAGGCAGAAGGAATAATGCATCAGGGCCTTGGCTTCCCTGCCTCCCGTTACCACTGGGGAGGCTGGCCGATTGTGGCTTTCTTCTCTATTAGGCTGAAGGGATACTGTTGTGGCCGGCCAGCGGATTCGGACAGTGAGGAGGTTGGGGAGGAAGATGGGCCAGTCCTGGAGTCTGGGGAAGGCTCCGATGAGGGCTCTGTGTCGGAGGCAGAGAGGGGGCCAGGGCCGTATGCCAGTTATCAGCTGCCTTCGGAGTCGGACATCAGTGAGGCAGAAGAACAGCTGGAGCCTGTTCCCAGTGTGAGTTGCCAGGCGAAGGGAACAGCTGAAGAACAGGGGTCAATTTGGGAGGAAGGCCACAGGTGGACGATGAAGTGCCCCTCCCAGAGGGAATAAAAGAGGAGCGAAAGGGGAGTGGAGTTTGCAGGAGACAATTAGTTCGCTTAATTGGTTCGTCACTCTCCGAGACTCCTTGGCAGGTTTTGCAGATATCAGCCTGGCAGCTCTCCAAGCCAGATAAGGTCTGTGACTGTAAATCCTCCCTCGAAAGAGTTTGCTGGATATGAAAGAGCAGAATTCACAGTCAATTAATAAAAGGGGTTTTTGTCGGGACCAGGAGTTTGCTTCATGCCCTTGGGAAGCCTCGGTCAGGACAGACACAGTGACAATTAGGAAGGGTCTGGGTGCTTCCTCTGAGCCCCCACCCCCACCCCAGTAAACAGGATGAGGTGGAAAATATCTCCAGTTTTTCCAAATCATCGTGGACAACACTCTGCACAAGGCCAAGCTGCAGAAGGCTTCTACTCCCACCGTAACCTGCTCTGACAGTCCTCTGTTCAAGCCATCCTTCGTCCTGCCATAGTTTGCAGAACTTGGAATGTGTCTGCGCCATCCTATAAAGGTTTGATAAAACCAATATTTTCCAGACAGTAACTATTTTAAATCGAGGTAAGTTCTTGAGAGGTGAAATGTTTTCAGCCATGTGCTCTGCCCGCTTGATTTTAATATGCAAACTTTACCATTTATTCATATAGCATGTGACATATTTAATGAGGTTTTTCTTTGAATTAAGGTCAATTTTTGCAAAAGCCACAATCTTTTCTTACATTGTGGCCTGCTGCCATGAGCTTCCAGATAGTTCCTCATCAAGAACTGACCCTGTTATCATTCTGGCAACAACCAAGTTTGACAGAAGAGCAGAGTTGGAAGGGACCTTGGAGGTCATCTAGTCCAACCCCCTGCTCAAGCAGGAAACCCTACACCATTCCAGTTATCCAATTTCTTAAAGACCTCCAACGTTGGAGCACCCACAACTTCTGGAGGGAAGTCGTTCCACTGATCGTTACTTTTTAAACAAAAAAAAAATCTTCATAATAGTTTTTAGGTTCTATACTTCAACTTGTGAATTCTCTCCCCTCCTCCAAGGGCTTTGAGGCTACAGCAGGAGTCGGCAACTTGCGGCTCTGGAGCCGCATGTGGCTCTTTCATCCCTCTGCTGCGGCTCCCTGTCGCCGGTCGGCTCCACAATGAACAGGGCTTTCGGTTAGGACAGGTAGCGGTAAAAAGGACGGTGTGCTAGGAGGAGACTCTATGGTGGGGGAACCGGACTTCCGGTCGTCTCCAGAATTGAACGGGGGGCTTCCGGTTAGGACCTTTGTGGCTCTTTTGAGTGTCTAAGATTGCCGACCCCTCGGCTGGATAGAAGTGAAAATCTTGGCAGTCTGAAGCATTGGTAAAATAAGTTGTCTCTCTGTTGTTTTCCCTCTCTTGTCTGATTGAATGGAGCTCTCCGAAGCCTTGTGGATTTCAGCATAAACAAACTAATCTGCATTAAGCAGCAGCGGCTGCACTCCTGGGATGCCCACATTCAAAATCCCTCCAAATATGTGAAGAGCATTAACTCCCAGAATGGAAGGATAAGGAACGGTGCCTTAGGACCTTATAATAATGCAGGATCGTCCTGACGCCTGCAGGCCAGCTCCCGCCGAGCCCTACCATTGTCCCGGTTATGAGATCAGATTTCCGTTTGGTTCAATAATTCAGCGGGAGATTAAATTTTAATTCCGTCCTCTGCGGCAGCTGGCAGAGCTGGGCGTCCCATTTATTCATTAATCTGACGATGATTGGTTTTAATTAAACACGCCTCCATCCCATTTTTGCAGGGAGCGGGGAAGCCCTTTCTCTGTGCCACCGTGTTTTCACTAATTATGAGATTCTGAGTGACGGTGGGACTTACGTATGACAATAGACTAGACCCATGATGGCGGACCTCTGGCACGCGGAGCAGTGGTGGGTTCCGGATTCTGTTCCAACTGGTACCAGTTGGAACGGGCCTGGTGTCGCCCACATGGATGTGCGCTGCGCGTGTGCGTGCATTGTATCTGCCTACGACGCCTCTGCAAGCCTCTGACGCTCCACCTGCTCGGCGGAGCATCGCACAGATGCCGTGCGCGGAAGCGCCAAAGGCTTAAAGAATGGGTAAGGAGCGCGGGCGGGCGGGTGGGCCCTCCGGAGCACTGTACCAGAACGGTAACCGGTGCTCCAGGCAGGCTCTGGTACACCCCGCCTGCAACCCACCACTGACACGGAGCCATATTGGTGGGCACGTGAGTTCAGCTCCGCGTGGCAGCCAGCTGATTTTTGGGGCCTTCTGGGCCCATCAGAAGTCAGGAAACAGGCTGTTTTTGGCCTCCAGAGGGCCTTCGAGTGGGGGAAGGCCATTTTCACCCTCCCCAGGCTCCTAGAAAGGGTCTGGAGCCCGGGGAGAGCAAAAAACAGGCCCTCAGGTCCAACCGGAAGTCGGCCTCCAGGGGGTGGGGGGTGGGAAGGCCTTTTTTGCCTTCCCCAGGCTCCTAAAATGGGTCTGGAGCCTGGGCAGCATGAAAAACGGGTCCACCATACCACCACGGGCCCAAAGCGGAAGTCACATTGGGGGAGGTCGCATAGAATTATGGGGGTGAGCACGCACGCGCACGATGCCCCCGTGCTCCCTCCGCTTTTGGCACGCGGTGGCAAAAAAGGTAGCCATCTCTGATGAGACAAGGTTGGGTCCGGCAGGAAAAAGGGCTGGGAGGTGGGAAATAATAGAGATAGTCCTCAACTACCTACATTTGTTTAGTGACCATTCCAAGTTATAACCACTCAATAAATGGAGGTGTTATGGTTTTTCACACTTACGATCTTTGGCAGCATCCCCGTGGTTACATTCAGATGCTTTGGCAATTGGCATGTATTTATGACGGGTGAAGTGTCCCAGGGACGCACGATCTCCTTTTGCGACCTTCTGACGAGTCAACGGGCAGTCCGGATTCACTTAACAACCGTGTTACTAACCTAACAACTGCAACGGTTCACTTAACAGCCCTGGCAAGCAAAATGGAGCAAAACTCACTTAAACAACTGTATTGGCCAGCAATGGAAATTTTGGGCTCTGTTGTCGGCATAGGTAGAGGACTATCCGTATAAAGTAAAGAAAAAGTAAAAAGAAAAAGGATGAACAACTAGAAAGGCACCAATCTAGAAAGCAAGGAAACTGTGAGTTTAAATCCGGGAACACACTGCTTCCCTTTTCTGTCCTTCGGCTCACTCCAGGAGACCATCCAGGCAGAAAACCATATTTTTAATGTTGCCTTTGTTACATTTGTTTGTATTTGTGCTGATAAATAAATAAAGGGAGACTAGTATAGATCTATTTCAAGCTATTTAGCTCTCATCAAATCCCAGTAAGGGTATGGCTAGCTGATGAGAGTTAAATAGCTTGAAATAGATCTATACTAGTCTCTATTTATTTATCAGCACAAATACAACACACACACACACACACATTTTTATGACACTGATGGATCTGTTTCATTTTAAACAGCTGTCTCCCTGTTGTAGCTGTTGCTTCTTTTTGTACACACACACCGACTTTGAGATGGAGAAAAAAAAGCCTATAGACAACATGAACGGAGCATTTAAAATAAGAGTACCCGATAACGAGGGATGCTTCTCTATCCAACTATTTGCATCGGATGTGGGCACTTGACTCGGAGCACCACAACCGTTTGGCAATAATAAATTTGTACTTTTGTGGAAGCTTAATTACAACCTTCCTAATTACGCCCAGAAATGTGAGGGTTTTTATGCAGGGAGCAATAGAAGAGAGATTGTGGTGCTTTGTGACAACATATTTGGTGGAATTTTATGGCTCAACATTGTCTAGACTAAGCTTTAAGGATTCCCAGCCAGCATAGGGACTTCTGGGAGTTAAAATCCACACATCTTGAGGTTGTCTTGCCTGAAAAACACTACACTAACCCTTAAATTTGTTCCAGTTTGAACTGTAGTGCCCAGAATAAGACCTAGGACTCTGAACCAGGGTAGAGAAAATGAGGACAATCTGATTTGGTGTGTCTCCCCCACTTCTTAGCTCAGTGCCTACATTTGCAAAGAAGACAAACCAGCACTCCCTCTTCAAATCTCATCAGGTTCAAGGTTGACTCAGCCTTCTGTCCTTCCGAGGTCAGTAAAATGAGGACCCAGATTGTTGAGGGCAAGAGGCTGCCTCTGTAAACTGCTTAGAGAGGGCTGTAACGCACTGTGAAGTGGTATATAAGTCTTAAGAACTATTGCTACCTTCCTTCCCAGTGGTTAGAATGCAGTATTGCAAGCTAACTCTGCCCACTGCCAGCGGTTCAATCCTGACCGACTGGCTCTAGGTTGACTCAGCCTTCCATCCTCCGGAGGTCGGTAAAATGAGGACCCCCGATGTTGGAGGAAAGAGGCTGGCTTTGTAAACCGCTTAGAGAGGGCTGCAAAAGCACTGTGGAGCGGTATATAAGTCTAAGGGCTATTGCTTTCGCTTATCTCCGTGCAGAAAGAGCCCCTCTCGATTTTTCAACCTTAGCTGGGGCATCAAATCTCCTCCATCGTTGGCTTTTGAAAAGCTTTTTGCAAAAACTCCCACGGATTCCTGAGGGCTGCCATTTGCGTGGGGGGGCGGGGGCGGTGGAAGGCCTGGGATAATTCACCGTGCAAGCCTCCCCTAAGCCGAAAGGCCACTTATGGCCTTATTAGAATAAGATTCCGAGGGAGCTCCCGTAAAGACTTCACCAAAGGCGGTTTTTTTCCCAAGCAGAGGATGAAGTTTATGAGATGTGAAGAGGAGCCGGCCGAAGAGAAGCTTTAACAACATGGATCTCATTTCGTAGAAATAACAGTCTATGTAATGGTTTTTCCTCCGATAAGATCGACTGGGGGGGGGGGGGGGGGGCAAATGCCAAGGCCAATGGCACTGAAAATAAATGCTGAAAAGCTGAGACCAATTAAGGGCAGCAGTTCACCAAAGTTTGGGGGTGGGCTCTGCTCCCCACCACCGAGCAGGGGGGAAAATCTGCCTTGCCAGGTGGAGGCATGGCAGATAATGGAAGCCGGGATGAGGCTCAACGGGGTGAGCCTGGGAAATAAGCAACTTAAGAAGCAGCTTTGGGAGAAGGAAGAAAAAGGCTTTTCTGCGAGACGAATCTTGGAGTCTTAGTGGACAACCATTTAAATAGGAGCCAGCCGTGTGCAGCAGCTGCCAACAGCATCAACAGAGGGATAGAATCAAGATCACGTGAAGTGTTAATACCACTTTATAATGCCTTGGGAAGGCCACACTTGGAATTCAGCATCCAGTTTTGGTCGCCACGATGTAGAAAAGATGTGGAGACTCTAGAAAGAGTGCAGAGAAGAGCAACGAAAAGGATTAGGGAACTGGCTAAAACATATGAAGAACGGTTGCAGGAACTGGGTTTTGTCTAGCTTAACGAAAAAAAGGACTAGGGGAGACATGATAGCAATCTTCCAATATTGACAAATAACAGCGAGCCAACCTATTCTCCAAAGGCAGGACAAGAAGCCATGGGTGGAAACTAACCAAGAAGCAACCTGGAATTAAGGGGGAAACTTCCTAATAGCGAGAACCATTAACCAGTGGAACAGCTTGCCACCAGAAGTTGCAGGCGCTCTACCACTGAAGATCTTTTAAGAAGAGAATGGACAGCCACCTTGTCTGAAGTGAGTGTAGGGTTTCCTGCCTAAGCAGGGGGTTGGACTAGAAGACCTCCAAGGTCCCTTTCCAACTCTCTTAGTCTGTTTTTCTCCAAAGCGCCTGATGGCAGGACAAGAAGCAATGGATGAAAACTAATAAGGGAGAGAAGCAACCTAGAACTAAGGAGAAACTTCCTAACCACGAGGACAATTAACCAGTGGAACAGCTTGCCACCAGAAGTTGCAGGCGCGCCATCGCTGAAGATCTTTTAAAAAGAGAATGAACAGCCACCTTGTCTGAAGTGGTGTAGGGTTTCCTGCCTAAGCAGGGGGTTGGACTAGAAGACCTCCAAGGTCCCTTCCAATTCTGTTATTCTATGGGATCCCAGGACTGAAATAGAGGGAGGTTCAAGTCCATGGGATGTCAGGTCTTCTTCTTCAGTTGATCCATAAATCGTGGGGGGCACAAGCGCTGGCCGAGCCTCTAAGAGGAGGGGGAATCATCTAGGCCCCAGTGGGGCTTTTAGCCTAGAAGGCCTCAGTTGCTGGCGGCCATTTAAAGGCCCTCGGACTAAAGTCCATCAGAAAACCTGGGACTCTATTGGCTCAAGTGACTGGAGGCGGAGCGGCTGGAAATGGCTTCATCTTTCTCTCTTCTGTTAAATCAGGTATTCCTTTCCTAAGGATGTCTCAATGGTTCTTTATAGTAAGTCTGTTGGATATGCCTCAGTCAGCTCATGACTAGGCCTCAAATCCTACATGGTTTCAGGATTGGGAACTAGGCCTCAGTTGCTTCCCTCAGCCCACTAGGTTTCAGGCCTGCAGTCTAGGCCTCAGTCGTGTCCCTCAACCCTCCAGGCTTTAAGCCTTCTGACTAGGCCTCAGTCGTGTTCCTCAGCCCTCCAGGCTTCAGGCCTTCTGACTAGGCCTCAGTCATGTCTCTCAGCCCCACCAGGCTTCAGGCCTTCTGACTAGGCCTCAGCCTCACCAGGCTTCAGGCCTTCTGACTAGGCCTCACTCCAGGGTTCAAGTCTTCTGACTAGGCCTTAGTCGTGTTCCTCAGCCCTCCAGGCTTCAGGCCTTCTGACTAGGCCTCAATCATGTCTCTTAGC
This sequence comes from Natrix helvetica, assembly GCF_964273705.1. Taxonomy (NCBI): domain Eukaryota; kingdom Metazoa; phylum Chordata; class Lepidosauria; order Squamata; family Natricidae; genus Natrix; species Natrix helvetica. The sequence continues at coordinate 149,027,616 of NC_138551.1, forward strand.
CCACCAGGTTTCAGGCCTTCTGACTAGGTCTCAATCATGTCTTTCAGTCCACCAGGCTTCAGGCCTTCTGACTAGCCTCCATATTAATTTTTATTCCTTGCCAAAGATGTCCCACCAAGCACACATTTTTATTTTTTCTTTCCACAGTTCTCAACATTGCCATTGCATGAGTTAGGAAAGCAGCAGAGATGTCCAGGTAAGCCAGGTGCAATTCCAAGAAAGAAGGAAGGGATGTATCTATCTATCTATCTATCTATCTATCTATCTATCTATCTATCTATCTATCTATCTATCTATCTATCTATCTATCTATCTATCATCTATCTATCATCTATCATCAAAATGGCTGTGTATGTGTGTGTATGTTCCAGCATTTTCAACCAAATTTGGTACACAGATGACACTCTGGGAAAAAATATTGTGGAGGCAAGATACCCCTAAAACCCCTCGGGGTGTGTGTTGTTAAGATACAGCCTGTTGTGCCTTAAAGTGGCTTCTAATGTACTGCTGAAAAAATGGCTTCTACTGTACTGCTGTAAAATGGCTTCTACTGTACTGCTGTAAAATGGCTTTTACTGTACAGCACAGTGGAGTTGCCATGGTGACTACTTCACAGTACTCCACAAGGAGGCTCCCTCTGGAAAGGGGGAAAATCCAATATTAGAAATTACATTTGGCCCGGACATTTTTCCCCTATAAATAAATACCTGGGCAACGCCGGGTTATCAGCTATTTTTATATATTTTTCCATTTACTCCCAATATTTGACTTGCATGGGTTTGTACCAGATGTTCCACTGTAAATGGATGCTTGGTGGCTTAGCCTGGTTGGCAAATGCATGTATGATTGGTGAACCATGGTTAGCGGCATTACATGGTACAAACCCAGCCAAACCCTGGTGTAGTGGATACAGACAGTCCTCAACTTACGACCAAAATGTATGTTGCTCACTGAGAAATTTGTTGCGTGACTTTTGCCCCATTTGATGCCTTTTCTTGCCACATTTGTTAAGTGAATCACTGCAGTTGTTAAATTAGAAACTGTTTTGAAATAAATCTGGCTTCCCCATTGATTTTGCTTGCCAGAGGGTCGCAAAATAGGATCACGTGACACCCCCCCCCCCCCAGGATAATGCGGCCGTCATAAATACAAGTCAGTTGCCAAGCTGAATGTGTCCATGGGGATGCTGCAACGGTGTGTGAAAAGTGTGAAAAATGGTTATAAGTCACTTTTTTTCAGTACCATTGTGGCTTCGGTTACAAAATGATACAGATACAGACTAACAGAGTTGGAAGGGATCTTATAGGTCATCTAGTCCAACCCCACCCACCCACCCCGCCCAAGCAGACCCTACACCATTTCTAGATGGACTAAGTCTAGGACTACCCGTATACAGTCTGCTTCGAAAACACTGGATCCGTTAAGATCGCTGTTGCAATCCCACCAAATGTATGCTTGGCGCATGCCCCACTTTGCAGAAAACAAGAACGCCCTCAAAGAACATTGAAACCGGGCACGGTCTCTTTAATGGGAAAGACTCCAGGGTCTTCATTTATCCCAGTCCAAATCTTAATATTTAGTCATTCAGCCTTGGGCGAACTTTTGAGTGGATCAGCTTCGTGGAACTGCTTCTGGATACGCTCATTCCCTGCTGATTGAAGCCAATTTGTGATTCCTTGACCTTTCTCTCTAAGCAAATACATTATCGGTCTCCCACTTCCGTGTAATCAGAGTTTTGTTTATGCCTTCTCTTTCATCTTTGGGCCTCTGGCCTTTTTTTATTTCCTTATAGCCATCAAAGAGCAATTTTCTTGTCTTTTGTCAGCTAAATGGGCTGTAACAGAGACTTGAAAACAAAGGAAATCAGTAACATCCGGGTTGTTTTTTCGGGGCATCCGTGAGATATGTTTTCCCCCGGTCACCTCCACAAAATTTATCAGTGTGGAAATGTGATTTTTCAGATGGGTGGCTTCTTCTGCTCTGCCATTTCGCAGGGAGAGTTGCAATCTGCCCCCTTTGTTTAACCAGACAGTTAACTAACCAAACAGCGAGTTTACAGAGCGATGTATGAAAAACATTACTCCATCCAAATGTTCTGGAAAACCACCACTTGGGAAGAGCAAAACCCAATTTTATCGACGTCCGGACGTGCAGTTTGCAATTCGCTTCAAAAAACTGAATGCAGTAACAGGTATACAGAATAAAAGGTAAATGTAAAGGTTCCCCTCGCACATATGTGCTAGTCGTTCCCGACTCTAGGAGGCGGTGGTCATCTCTGTTCCAAAGCCGAAGAGCCAGTGCTGTCCGAAGACATCTCCGTGGTCATGTGGCCGGCATGACTAAATGCCAAAGGCTCACGGAACGCTGTTACCTTCCCACCAAAGGTGGTCCCTATTTTTCTACTTGCATTTTTACATGCTTTCAAACTGCTGGGTTGGCAGAAGCTGGGACAAGTCACGGGCGCTCACTCTGTTACGCGGCGCTAGGGATTCGAACCACCGAACTGCCGACCTTTCTGATCAACAAGCTCAGTGTCTTAGCCACTGAGCCACACGCTTGCACAAATTTCGGGAATTAGAGAAAAGTGTGCATAAAATATACCTTCCAGGGGAAGATATTTATGCGATTTAGAAATCCTTGGCAAACGAAATTTGAAAGATGGCTTCACCCAAGTAGCTTAATTGCTCCAAAAATACAAACCCTGGAGAGTAAATAAAACATGGATATTGTCTGTTTGCCCAAGATTAATCTCCCAGTTGATTTTACGGCTGCCTTTATTTTGCCTTCCACCAAAGAGATATTGTACTGGAGCATCTATGAATCTTTTGGGGATTCACTGCCTTGCATGGTTAGCAACGGAGACCGTAAAACAAAATGTTCCCCAGACCGCAAACAGTTTATCGTGGAATGTTTCCAGCATTTGAGTTGGCTCTGGTTTTCACCTATGCTGGGATTTTGGGTTACGAATCTATTTACTAAGCTCTGAAAAATCAGGTAGTTCTAACCTCTCCCCTCTTGTTGATCTATTTCTGGGAAAAGAACAACATGGAAACCTTTTTTTAAAAGGGTGAAGGCAGCGAGGCAAGCGAGAACTTTTCCATTTTTAGCAGTTTCCTTGGTGGCAGATTTGAACCTATCTAAGACAGTGTTGGCTTACATTTTGGCCATAGCATGCCAAAAGTGGGGGGAGCGCAGGGGGGGTCGTGCACGGGCATGCCCACACCCATAATTCCTCCCCCCACTTTTGACACACGATGGACCTGTTTTTCGCCTTCCCCAGGCTCCAGAGGCTTTCTAGGAGCCTAGGGAGGGCGAAAACGCCCTCCCTCCCCTCCCGGGAGGCTCTCCGGAGGCTTCAGTCCATTCCTGAAATGGTGCAGGGTCTCCTGCTTGGGCAGGGGGTTGGACTAGATGACCTATAAGGTCCCTTCCAACTCTGTTAATCTGTAAGCCGATAACTTGACAGCTGTTTTTAATTTTTTCCCTCCCCAAATACCTGGATGTTGGGTCATTGAGAGGCTCTGGGGTCGGTGATGGGAGTAGCGATTATCAGTGCTAGCTGCTTTTTTTAATAAAAAAAATGGAAAACAAGTTTTGAGGGGTGACGGTGCAAGGAAGAAAATGAAAAAAAAAAAGAAGAAGAAAATCCGGCAGAGTTTATGTGCCCTAATTTAGCTGACTTTTCAGAATCGTAAGCCTTTCACCCTGCCCCTTCCAACACCAAAATGAAAATTAGGCTATTTGAATTCCAGCTCCGGCTTACAATACAATACAATACAATAGTAGAGTTGGAAGGGACCGTGGAGGTCTTCTAGTCCAACCCCCTCCCTAGGCAGGAAACCTTATATCGTTTCAGACAGATGGCTATCCAACATCTTCTTAAAGACTTCCAGTGTTGGGGCATTCACAACTTCTGGAGGCAAGCTGTTCCACTGATTAATTGTTCTTAACCAGAAGTGATATATTATTCAGAAACAAAAGAGAATAAAAATATTCAAGAGGGAGGAAACGCATAAGGCAACAGTAAGGAAACGGCCCTCAGTATTTTCCTCCATCAAACTGACCTGTCTTTTGGGCAACATGCTTCTTTTCAGGTGTGGGGGAAAAAAAAGGATGCACAATGAGGAGGGAGCACCCTTTTTTAGCCACGCTTGGAAAGAAGCATGTTACACACAGACACACGAACACAATCTATTAGATAAAAGACTATTGATGCTGTACCAAGGGGAATGCCTAATGCCAACTTCTACACTCAAAAATTTAAGGACATTTACAGATAAGCCCCCCCCCATTTCCTCTTTCTGGATTTCACCCTTTGTTTTTCAAGTTTTCTTTCGTTGTCGGTGGCTATCTGGATGTCCCCTACTGTTTTGATTGCAACAGCATTCTCCCTTCCTGCAAGGGAAAAAACACATTCATTATTAGGGTTTAACAGCTTTCTTCAGCTCGATCTATCAGATTCTTCCAGCGTGGCGAGTTTTCCTTTTTTTCATATTTTTTTGCCTAATTACTTGCATAGGGATTATTCTTTATGCTGTTTGCGTTGTTTGTATTTTTTGTCGTGGATTGCACCAGTGAGGCTAAAACCAATTTTGTTGTATACACAATGTTCAATGACAATAAAGGCTAAACTTAAACAGACCTGAGCCTTCACACACAGCTTCTACTGGCCAGATGTAGAGTAGAAAAACGCTTAATGAGTTTTTATCGTTCTCCTTTTGAGGCTGTTTCATCTGTATTTTGTAACATTACGCACGCATATCCATCTATCCTCCCTGTTTATTTTAGAAACAACAGGACAAGAATTTGGCTGTGGGTGAGGTTTCTTGGGCCTTTTTTTTTTTTTAAAGAGGGGGTAATTAGGGCTTCTTCCATGGCTAATTAAGTGTTATCCGGTGAACACAAACAAAATTTCCTGGAATGACTGTCGGCTGATTTAGGGTTTGCGCAAATGCAAAGGCTCCTTTTGTGCGTCTCTCAGTGCTCTTCCCTCAGGGATCTGGCTGCCTTTCACAAGTGTTTTCTTACCCCGATGCTGCCAGAGGAAAGGGGGCAGGGAGGGGAGGGGGTCAATGACAATACACCTCTTAAAAGTTACTGCCAAACACATAGGGGATGAGACATTTCCACAGGGCAAACTCAATAGCATTGGAGAGCAGCAGAGTAGAATAGAATAGAATTGAGAATAGAATAGGATAGAATAGAAAAGAGAAATATGCAGAATAGAGAAGAGAATATAGGAATAGAATAGAATAGAATATAGAAATAGAAAAGAAAATAGGAATAGAATAGAATAGAATAGAATAGAATAGAGAAAAATGCAGAATAGTGGAGAAGAGAATGTAGGAATAGAAGATAATATAGGAATAGAAAAATAGGAATAGAAAAGAAGAGAATAGAGAAGAGAATATAGGAATAGAATAGAATAGAGAAGAGAATATAGGAATAGAATAGAAAATAGTAATAGAATAGAATAGAATAGAGAAGAGAATATAGGAATAGAATAGAAAATAGGAATAGAATAGAATAGAATAGAGAAGAGAATATAGTAATAGAATAGAAAATAGTAATAGAATAGAATAGAATAGAGAAAAGAAGAGAATATAGGAATAGAATAGAAAATAGGAATAGAAAAGAATAGAATAGAGAATATAGGAATAGAATAGAATATAGGAATAGAAAAGAATAGAATAGAGAAGAGAATATAGGAATAGAATAGAAAATAGGAATAGAATAGAATAGAGAAAAGAGAATATAGGAATAGAATAGAATAGAGAAAAATTCAGAATAGAGGAGAATAGAAAGTAGGAATAGAGTGGAATAGAGAAAAGAAGAGACTATAGGAATAGAATAGAAAATAGGAATAGGATAGAATAGAATAGAGAAAAATGCAGAAGAGAGAAGAGAATATAGGAATAGAATAGAAAATAAGGATAGGACAGAATAGGATAGGATAAGCATAGGATAAGAATTGGAAAGGAATGGAATGGCGTAGCGTAGCTTAATGTAGAGTAGCGTAAAATAGAGAAAAATGCAGAATAGAGGAGAAGAGAAGAAAACAAGAGAAGGGAATATAGGAATAGAAGAGAAAATAGGGATAGAATAGGAGAACAGAACAGAATAGAATTCATATGTGTGCATTCCTATCCATATAATTTTACCCCTTCCATTCCATCGGCCTGATTCTCGGAGACTACCTGGGCAAGTCCCTGCAGTTTTCTTGGCAAAGTTTTTCAGAAATGCCTCCTTCCTTGGGCCTAGGTCAAGGTCACCCAGCTGGCTTTGTGCCTAAGGTAGAACAAGAACTCCCACTCTCCTGCGGCCAATTCGCTCTCACAGGGAGGGGCTTCTCCAGGTGCCGTCCACTAGGCAATGCCAGCGGGCGGCGCCAAGGAGTAGGGCCTTCTCTGTGATGGGCCCAACCCTCTGGAATGACCTCCCCCCCGACATCAGAACAACCACCGACTTCCGCTCCTTCCGACAAAAATTGAAGACTCACCTGTTCCGATTAGCTGGCCTGGCATAATTATAACTGTTGCAACTGTTACCTCCTGGAAATATATTCTCAACTGGTATTTTAAGGGTATTGTTTTAAATTTAATTGATTTTAGGGGTTTTAAAGCCATATTTATATTCTTGCTGTACAGTTCTTTTAATTCTTTTACCTCCTCCATATTTATATTTATATTTATTCACTTATTCATCTGTTTATCTATTTAATGAATTTTACTGTGGATGATGTATTTGCTGCGTGGACTGTACACCGCCCCGAGTCCCTTTTGGGAGAGGGGGCGGTCTAGAAGTGCGAAGAAATAAATAAATAAATAAATAAATAATCTCCTGCTTTCTAGCCTGCTGCCTTAACCACAATACCAAACTGCCTCCCTTCCATATCATTTATACTCATCTGAACGAGCGTGTGGATTTCTGCAGAGGTGGAAAGGAAAATGCATTCCATGCTGGAAAGACATAAAGTCCATTCGCAGGGCTGAGTTAAGCCATAACATGGTTTGTTAGCTGTTGGCTCGGTGCAACAAATAAACCCAGTCCTTGTGGATTATACCTTACAGCTATTGCGCTTCAGTGAGAACCCAGGCCATCCAATCTGTGGGCGAGCCCCATTGCGTCGCTGCACCGGCGTTCTATATGGGTCAGTCAGTCCCTCATAAGTGGATGCCGTTTCCTGATCCACTTTCTCCACTGGTCCAAACAGTGCTCTGGATGGCCCTGGGAATCTGGGCTCCAGCTGGCACTTCCATCATTCCCACTCTGAGATCCATATTAGGATCAGCACCAGACTGGAAAATGATATTTCAAGTGGGGCAGGACAAAGCAAACATCCGCAGTGGGAGTTCTCGAAGTGTTGTGGCCAAGGTTCCTGCTGGTATTTGAGCTTGATGGCCTTACGAGTGCCGTTGCCACGGACCGACACGTTCGCCTTCAATGACAGAGCTGCTTTTTCAAAAACTCATAGAGGAGACAGGTTTAAAAAAAGTCTTGGCAGGGCCGTTTCTGGCGGACCAACTAGAAGATGAGTAGGTGTCTGACTGCAAACCCACCACAGTTGAAGACGGGCACAGAACAGAAGGACCGTGAATACCTCACTGGAGGAAGAGGTGATCTCACCCCTAGCAAGGCAGGGCTGCTGAATTTATCCTTGTTTGCTTAGTGTTGTGGCCCGCCGGCGGCCAACGGAGCTGGCAGCAGATTCGAACAGTGAGGAGGTTGGGGAGGAAGATATACCAGTCCTGGAGTCTGGGGAAGGCTCTGATGAGAGCTCTGTGCCGGAGGCAGAGAGGGGGTCAGAGCTGTATGCCAACTATCAGCTGCCTTTGGAGTCAGACATCAGTGAGGCAGAAGAACAGCTGGAGCCTGTTCCCAGTGTGTGCGTGCGCAGAGTTGCCAGATGAAGGGAACAGCTAAAGAACAGGGGTCGACTTGGGAGTAAGGTCACAAGTGGACGATGAATGGCCCCTCCCAGAGGGAATAAAAGAGGAGCGGAAGGGGAGTGGAGTTTGCAGGAGACCATTAGTTCGCTTAGTTCGTGACTCTCCGAAGCTCCTGGCCAAGTTTTGCAGATCTCAGCCTGGCAGCTCTCCAAGCCAGATAAGGTCCGTGACTGTAAATCCTCCCTTGAAAGACTTTGCTGGAGGTGAAGGAGTAGAATTCACAGTCAATCAATAAAAGGGGCTTTTGTCGGGACCAGGAGTTTGCTTTCTTGTTCTTGGGAAGCCTCGGTCAGAACACTTAGTAACTGGTGGGGGGAATAAAAGGACAGAGGAACCGATTTAGCATTTACAGTGCTGAAACCATAGGCAGATTTGCAGAGTAAATCATTGACTTCACACGAGGCCAAAGAGTTCGCTTATGCAGGGAATGAGATAAGACACCGGCTCCATATGACAAAGCGGATTACCTCACCTGATCTTTCTGCGCATTTCTGTTCTCTCCTTCAGCAAATGAGCTTCATTTGGCTCACAACCCAACACTGAGAAACTCTGTTTTTTAATTTCCCAAACATGTCTGCCAAAGGGAACATCAACGACTCCTTTAAATGCTGGGATGTAGCTCGCAATTCAACATGCGTGTACAAGTTTACACGCATGAAGAGAGCACTTGTGCAAAACCCCACAGATTAGAGAAGCCTGCGTATTTTTTTCCCCTTAACTAATCTGCAAACCTAGAAAGAAAGGGGGGGGGGATAAAAAAACAAGACAAGCAGCGAAGCAAAACTGGTTTTCCATCATCCTCGTGAAAGACTAACAATATCACAAAGTGTCCATCCTCTCACCCAGATATTTTTCCTTACTTGAAATCTGGCTCTCTAGCTGGTGGACTCCAGATGTTACAGATAAAGTGTTTTCTGGTGAGCCTTTCCACTAATTAGTCGTCTCGTTTGCCTAAAACAAAGGAGAAACAAAGGAGATCCAAATTGTTTAGACAGCTGAGTTTAGCTTCCTTTTTAATTTCTTGGAATCATCATCATCTTTTAACGACCCCATAATCCCTTGTGGGGTGAAGTCTGGACAACTGAATGGAGCTAGCAGAGTGTTTACTGGCCGGATGCCTTTCGTGTCACCAGAATGGAGTTTTTTTAGCAGATAGATTCTCATTGTGCTGAGAGAGAGAAATATCTGCCTCTACGTAGGATCGAACTCGCAGCCTCTTGATTGTAAGGCGAGAGCTCCACCTCTAGGCCACCGCACCACTCCCCCCTTTTAATTTCTTGGAATGATCATGCAAAATTAAATAGCGTGGCATGAGAGTGATGAGATAATGACAATACCAGATGTTGCTTTGGTCCTGCCAGTGAGTGAGGTGAGAATCAGTGGTCATGGCCTAGGAGGAGGGGGAGGAGGAGGAAGAAGAAGAGGAGGAGGAGGAGGAGGAGGAGGGAGAGGGAGTGGTGGTGGTGGTAGTAACGGTATTGTCACCCAGGAAATCTTTAAGTGGCCTTCACAACCACACAACCAAGAGTGGGCCATGAATCACCTGGGTAGAATCCAAGGCTTAGAACATCTTCCATGTCTACTGAACAACTCAAACCAAGGACTCAGCCGTTCAGGTGACGTTGAATAGTAAACCTATTGGACATGGCCAATGTCAAGGAAGGTAGATTTACAGGTCAACAATATCTAGAGAACCATCTGTACTTTCTTAGCTCTTCCATCTCTTTCGGGCGTCATGGAGTACATCTTTGTACTTCACTTGGAACCCTGATACCATCGGCTTTGTACTGTTGATGTAAACTCTAGTAGAGGGGACCGATTTTGGCAGAAGATCTTCACCATACTGGATGCCCCAAGACACTAAGGCAACTGTCTATATTTGTGTCTTGGTAGAAGCTGATGTTTTGCCCTCACTCATCCCATATTTGAGGCTCGACAGATGACTGAGATGCCCAAACACAGACAAGAAAACAGAAATCAAACTCTTCAGGTTTAAGTTTCCAGCCGATAGTAAGCCTGATCCTCTCCTTCTCCATAACTTGCTCAAATCCCTCCACGCTGGGGTGAAAACGTCAAGAGTGTTGAGTGTTGAGCTTTCTTAGCTGACTGAGACGATTAATGAGGAGGAACATTTGAGCTGCCAAGAATAATTGAATAACAGGAAAGCACAAGCCTGCTTGCAGAGGGGCAGATGTCACTTGTTTTGGTTCAAGAGGGAAGGGGAATAGCTTTACCCTTTGGGGGGTTAGTCAAAGCTGCTCTGTTGAGGAAGACCAACAAGGAGACTTCAGTTGCCTCCTCTGTCCACCTGCGTAGTACTCTGGAGGTGTTATCATCCCAAATAAAGACCTCCCCGGTTACAACCACCAACGTTTGTTGGATCAACATGTGGCCACCAGGTGTGATCCCTCGTAACACACTTCTAGTTGGCCAGAATCCTTCTAATTGGATGTGTGAGCCTTCACACAGGTGCCTCTGGTGTGAATCAATACTGTCCTTGAACTGAACAACACCTCTCTGCTCATCATCAGGTGAGTTCTTGGACAAGACAACCTCTTCTTCCTCCTCCTTCCTCCTTCCTCCTTCCTTCTTCCTTCTTCCTTCCTCCTCTTCCTCCTCCTCCTTCTTCTTCTGCCATATCCGTCATCGGACATTGGCGATCCTGTTGGCCATCCTATTTTTATCAACAGCTGCACAAAAAAGTGCTCTTGAGTTTTGTCCAAACCGGTCCCTGAGATTTTACAGCCATGATGTTCTTCTTCCTGGACTTCATTTGCCTTCACTCTTTCCCTGGAGCATTAAGTGAAGGATGCCGTATTTGTCCAGGTGTCACATCACATGTCCAAAATATTCTAACTTTTGCTTTTAGAATGGTTTTGATGATTTTCCTCGGCTTTCCCAGGCGGCTTATCACCTCCTCATTCCTGATTTTGTCCACCCAGCTAATGCATAACAGCCACCCGTAAATCTACATTTCAAATGCTTCAAAGAGAGACGTGAAGGTCCCAGTTCTGGAAACAAGGAAAATGGGTTAGAAAATGGACATACTGAGCTAGATGGCTACCCATCTATTCACACTCTGTCACAAAGATCTGTGCATGCCTGAAGAAACAATAAAGCATTTTGGGACTGTTCAAGGCCAACTGCATGCTTACTCACACATGGCCAATGCTCTGTTCTTCATATGCTCTTCAACAGTCCTTTTCCAAAGTCCTAATGATTCTGTGATTCTTACCGCAGAGAATTCCCACTGAGCATATTTGGTATGAAATGGCTGGGGAGACCTTTAGCAGCTCTTTAAGGTGCTTGGTTTCCACCAACGGTGGGAAATTGTTCTGACCGAGGCTTCCCAAGAGCAGGAAGCAAACTCCTGATCCTAACAAAAACCCCTTTTATTAATTGGCTGTGAATTCTGCTCCTTCACATCCAGCAAAGTCTTTCGAGGGAGGATTTATGGTCACAGACCTTATCTGGCTTGGAGAGCTGCCAGGCCGATCTCTGCAAAGCTTGGCCAGGAGTCTCGGAGAGTCACCAACCAATGAAGTGAACTAATGGTCTCCTGCAAACTCCACTTCCCTTTCGCTCCTCTTTTATTCCCTCTGGGAGGGGCCCTTCATCGTCCACTTGTGGCCTTACTTCCAAGTCAACCCCTGTTCTTTAGCTGTTCCCTTCCTCTGGCAACTCTGCACATATGCACACTGGGAACAGGCTCCAGCTGTTCATCTGCCTCACTGATGTCCGATTCTGAAGGCAGCTGATAACTGGCATAGGGCTCTGGCCCCCTCTCTGCTTCCAATGCAGAGCCCTCATCAGAGCCTTCCCCAGACTCCAGGACTGGCCCATGTTCCTCCCCAACCCCCTCACTCTCTGAAGCTGCTGCCAGCTCCACTGGCCACTGGCGGGCCACAACAGAAACATTGTCCTAGGTGGAAGGGTAGGAAGCTACTTATCCCGGGTTAGACAATGACTTTACAGAAGCAAGGAGGGATTGCATCCAGACCCATTCGAAAGCTGAGGCAGATCAGATTTCTCGCTTTGCCACAAGTGCTGATTTTAATTCAAAATACCCCCAAAGATTTTATTTGTAAAAGAGAGAGAGAGACAGAGAGAGAAAGAGACAGACAGACACACACTCAAACAGACAGAGCCAGACAAAGAGAGACAGAGAGACAGAAAGAGACAGAAAGAGACATGGGGAAAAACGACATGTCGTTGCATTGGAAATGCATCTTCTGATAGAAGAAATCATACGTAAGCCTTCACTGAGAGCAAGCGAAGAAGCTTTCACTCTTGTCTTCTTTTCACAAACTTTTTGAGAGACCCCCGTTATTCACTGCAGCCTTTTGCATTCCACTCTGCCCTGATGACATCTCCAGAAGCAGCAGGGGATTAAATTAATTTGTGTAAACATTACTCATCCTACACCCCCTCCCTCCCTCTCTCCCCAGCAGACAGAGAGACGGGACACCTTGATGATTGGAGCCGAGCTGGCTGAAAGAGCAATGAAGCAAGATACCTCCTGGCTCAAGCCAAGGATGGATATCTGTTGTGACACCCAATGTCTGTCCCGGAATCATCGTCTCCATCTCGTCCCCCCCAGTTCCCACCCTTGTCTCTCTTCGCCACCTGTCAAAAGAAGAGATGTTAAGCAGAGCAAAGACGTGTCAAGATTGTATCTCCAGGCAGCAGATTCACCGGGACCTCCTCAAGCTGCCATGGTCCCATCAGGCTGCGGTAGAAGGAATGAAAGCATTTAGATTTTCCTTCTCTTCACTCAAATGACAACAAGTACCCTTCTTTTCAAATTCCTGATCCCCCCTCCCCACCTTTCTGATCATAGCTTTAAGAGCCAGTACTTGCTTCAGTTCTTTTTTTAAAAAAATCCCTCTTCCTAGGGATGCTGGGAAGTGTAGTTTAACAATGTCCAGTTTTCTTCCTCTGTTATCACCCATGTGACCAAGGTTGGTGCCCAAGAACGTGTTATTGGAAGGAAGTGGCAAGACTTCAACTCAATCTCCCCCCCCCAAAAAAAGTCCATTTGTTGAAGCCATCTGAATATTGACACCAGTCTTGCTTGACCCGAGTTTTTTATTTATTTATTTATTTCATTTGTCAAACATGTACAAGATAACAGGTCTAAGAATAAACATGGACACGAACAAAGGAAATGAGCGCAAATAAATGGGGACAGTAGGACAGGAACGGTAGGCACGCTGGTGCGCTTATGCACGCCCCCTTTTACGGAATACCCTCTTAGGAATGTGGTGAGATCCAGGGTAGACAGTTGAAGGTTGAAGTTTTGTGGGTTGGAGGATGTAACAACGGAGTCAGGTAGTGCATTCCAGGCATTGACCGCTCTGTTGCAGTTAGGCTGTACACCGTCTGTAAAGAAAACCCTCCATTCTGAAAGGCTGCCTAGCCTTGGTTTAGATGGGCATGAACCACTGCTCTTCTGGCTGTCCTTGACAGGTCTGATTAATGAGCCCTCCGGTTTGCAAGTCACCCATCCAAATTTCCTCTCAAGCATGAACAAATGAGTTATCAACCGAGAAGTTGGTGGGCTCCCAGCAATCTCTCTCTCTCCTTTCGCCCTTCGTCTACAAAGAGCAGCATGGCTCCAGCAAGTCTCTGTGCATTGTTGTGATTGAAAAACGCAACATAAACTCACGGTATTATTATAGACTTTCGAGTGATCTGAATGTAAACGAAGCAAAACGCCCGCCAAGTGTAGCGCAGCCTGGACCGACCGTGCAATCCGAGTTCTCATAAATAAGAAACTGTCGAGAGCCCAAACGTCTGTCTGGAAGACTTCTGTGGAAGCAGAAAGAGATAGAGTTTCAGCCCCAACTTTCCATGCCGGAAGAAAGCACTCATTTCTGAGTAGAGTTGGGGAAAAACTCCACACACACGGAAAGTGATTCCCAAACGGAGCCATTTTCGGATTCTGTACAATGCGTTGAATCCCAACCAAACGATGCTACTTTGGTAAGACCACACTTGGAATTCCGCGTCCAGTTTTGGTCACCACAATACAAAAAAAGAGAGATGAGAACAGGGGTGGGTTTCACATTTTGTTACCCCTGGTTCGCGAGCACACACACACACACCTTCTGCACATGCGCCCAGTCTCAAAAATGTGCCTAATTAGGATGGCATAGAGCCGGGGCAGGTGGGTGGAGGCCACCCTTGATTTCGGCTACCAGTTCAGTATTGTGTACTACTAACACTCCTCGAGAGGGAGTGTTCTGTTAAGAGCTTGTTGTGCCTTAAAACCGCTTCTACCGTACTGCCTTAAAATGGCTTCTACTGTACAGTGCTGTGGAGTGGTCACAGAACTCCACAAGGGGGCTCCTTCTGTTAAGGGGGAAAATCCAACATTAGAAATTGCGGCGACATTTATGGAAGGAGGGTTGGGATAAATAAATACCTGGACAGCGCCAGGTTATCAACTAGTCCCCTATAATATAACCTGATACAGGACATTGGAAGAGAAACTTTGATTATTACTTCCTCTTTCGAATGATGCGTGTGTCCCCTGGTTCCTCACTGCTTTGAAATTGTGTGCAATTGGTGCCACCCAGGATTTCTGCTACCAGTTCGGGTGAACCGGTCCGAACCAGCTGAATACCATCTCTGGTTGAGATTCTGGAAAGTGTGCAGAGAGGAGCAACAAAGACGATTAGAGGGCTGGAGGTTAAAACACACGACAAACAGTTGCAGAAACTGGATTTGTCTAGTCAAATGAAGAGAAGGACTAGAATTATGGAGAACTTTATTCTCAGTGAGGACAATTAACCATCACTGGAGTTTTTTAAGAAGAGGACGGACAAACCTTTGTCTGAAATGGTATAGAGTGGGGATGTCAAACTTAATTTCATTGAGGGCCACATCAGGGTTGTGTTTGACCTCAGGGGGCCAGTAGAGGGAGCCGTGGCCAGCATGACGTCACTTGTGTCAGGGGGCACCTGTGGTGGCCCAAGTGTTCTGCCAGAAAAAAACGGGCTCCTGAGCTCTGTTTTTGGCTGCGACGGCCTTCTGCAACTCTTTGCCATAGAAAACACATCTCATGGGGGCTGCATGCGGCCCTCGTGAGCTCCGTTTTTACTGGCAGAGGCACCACGGGCTGGTCCTTTGCTGTTTCCAGGGCGGCCCCATGGGCCAGATCTAAGCACCCCATGGGCTGGATCCACCCCCCCCAGCCTTCTCCGAACTACTCAAAATTTCCACTACCGGTTCTCCGAACTACTCAAAATTTCCACTACCGGTTCTCCGAACTACTCAAAATTTCCACTACCGGTTCTCCGAACTACTCAAAATTTCCGCTACCGGTTCTCCGAACTACTCAAAATTTCCACTACCGGTTCTCCGAACTACTCAAAATTTCCACTACCGGTTCTCCGAACTACTCAAAATTTCCACTACCGGTTCTCCGAACTACTCAAAATTTCCACTATCGGTTCTCCGAACTACTCAAAATTTCCACTACCGGTTCTCCGAACTACTCAAAATTTCCACTACCGGTTCTCCAGAACCTGCTGGATTTCACACCTGAGAAGGTTGAACTAAAACAGCTCCAAGACCTTTTCCAAACTCTGTTATTCTGGGTTCAGCACAGAACCAGGAGCCACAAAAAGTGCGAACCAGGATGAACCTAGTATGTGGGGACAAATGTAGCCAGTAGATCTTTGCCGGAGTATCTGTGCTAGGGCGGATTTTGTGTGGTTAGAAATGCACAGGGGGGAAAAAATGACGAAGACTTGCCATGCCAGCATTTTGTCCTCTTCTCCTGGTCAAAAATGCTCCCCATTTTGAAATGTGTACCTACTACAGCACTCGGTAAACACCAGCCACGCTTGTGTTCCCGAGGGGGGGGGGGCTTGGCTGCAAGGTTAAGATGCCAAGGCAGGGGGTCTAGTCTACTTTCTTTCTGCCAACATGTCCAAGACAGTTTCTAAACAGCATCCCAACTGGGACCTCATTTGCCAAAGGAGATCACTCCCGGCTTGTCAGTCGCTGCAGCTGTTCTTGGCAACCGAATAGTGAAGGCCTTGATGAGAGGTTGGTCCATCTGTATCTCCTCCTCGTCTTCACACACTCTGTACTGTGTTCCTAATGCCAACTTTCCATGTGGCAAGCTACTGTTTGGGCCGCCGCGGTGGTGGAGAAGGGCCTTCCCGTGGGGCGCATAAAGTTACGTGGAAGGTGTTTCTTCTCAGGTTTCTTCCAGCAAATTTTCATGTCGGCCTCTCTCTTCCCCCGAAGACGACACTCTTAAGAAAAAGGTGCTTTCCCTTTCTGGAACTAAGAGTCTTCTAGAATGGCTCCTTGCAAAAACACCATGGGATGAAAGCAAATTCAGGGGTGGGATCTAGGCCGGGATGCTTAATATTTATCTGTGCACTTCAGATGCCTATAAAAAAAAAAAAATAGAACTCCGTTAATTTAAATCTTCACCTGGATTCAGAAAAGAAACCTGCGCACAGTTGGATTTTGGAATGTTTAGCTGTCCTAGATAGCAATAGCCCTTAGACTTATATACCGCTTTACAGTGCTTTACACCCCTCTCTAAGCCGTTTACAGAGTGAGCCTCTTGCCTCCAACAATCTGGGTCCTCATTTTACCCACCTTGGTAGGATGGAAGACTAAGTCAACCTTGAGCCTGGTGGGATTTGAACTGCCAAATTGCAGGCAGCCAGCAGGCAGCAGAAATAGCTTGCAGTACTGCACTCTAACCACTGCGCCACCAAGGCTCCAATGTCACAATCTTATTTAACAGGGTGGTAATTTCACAAGAAATCATGATGTGTGTCTTTGAATGAGCTTTTCCTTCCAACATGTCATGATGGCTTCAGAATTCAGATTCCTCAAACTTCTAAAAGGCAGCGCAGTGGCTCAGTGGTTAAGGCGCTGTGCTTCTCAACTGAAAAGCTGGCAGCCCAGGTTTAAGATCCGAGGGCTACAGGACATCCTTGCCCCAGCTCCTGCCCACTTAGCAGTTCGAAAGCATGGAAATGCGAGTAGATTAATAGGTACCACTTTGGTGGGAAAGTAATAGCGCTCATATGACTGCAGAAATATCTTTGGACAATGCTGGCACTATGGCCTTGAAATGGAGATGAACACTGCCCCCTACAGTCAGCAATAAACAGCATAGTAAAATTCGCAGGGACTCCTTTACCTCAAACTTCAAAAATCAGTTGAAGTTCCTCAAAACTTTTCTTCTTTTCTGGCATAACACTTGAGGTGGGCCCCCAAACCATCTTGCAGATTCTATCAGCAACTAGAGGCCACGAAGAACAGAGACAACCCTATATCTGAATAGCGGCATTCAGCAATGCCTTTTTCGTGTGTGTGTGTGTGTGTGTACCAAGCTTCTTGACAGCAAGGCAAGGCCCTTGAAAGCAATCTGGAGACATCCAGAAACTGTGTTGCCAAATAGTGAAGGAACCCTTATCTAATCTGGATTGGGTACCACACCAGGTAATCCGTTCCTCACCATCCAATCAGAGCCAGGGATGGGATGCTGCCGGTTTAACAACCAGTTTGGTGAGCACATGCTTTGCACGGGTATGCGCCTAAAGCTCATGTGCAGCGCTAAACATGGAGCATTTAGAAGCTCAGCTGCTTACCTTCCAAATCAGCAACGGTAAGTACAACAGGGATGGGAGGGGGGGAATCAGCTGTGCCGCCTGATTGAGATGAGCTAGAAAGCAGGAAATAAATGATAGGAGAGGGCAGGGGCAGGTGGGTAGGGCCAACTGATCGTTGGCACTACCAGTTCACCCACACCAGTCCAAACAGGCTGAATACCACCTGTGGTCAGAGCTGAAGAAGCTTCTTGGATGAGAAGCAAAGCATCTTCAAAAGAAAAAAAACCAGAAAGTCCAGTTGCTTCTTGAAAAAAGCACCTTTGGGACAACCATGACCTGGATGATGGAGAATCTCCACAGACACACCAGGTAGCAGAGATAAGACATTCATAAGAGCCTCAGGTGCTTCTTGGATACAGGATCCTGACAGTTGGGCAGTTTTTATTTGTAGCTCTAAAGAGCAATCAGGGTTGACTGCTCTTTAGAAGGCCGGATCCCGAAGAAGAAACTCAAATACTTTGTCCACCTAATGAGAAGGAAGAAGGACTCCCTGGAGAAGAGCCTGATGCTGGGAAAGATGGAGGGCAAAAGAAGAAGGGGACGGCAGAGAAGGAGGTGGCCGGATGGAGTCACCGAAGCAGTCGGCGTGAGCTTCAATGGACTCCAGAGAATGGTAGAGGGCAGGAAGGCCTGGAGGAACGTGGTCCATGGGGTCACGATGGGTCGGACACGACTTCGCAACTAACAACAATTTGTAGCTCAGTAGAATCGTCATTTATAACAGCTGTAAGAACAATTTAGGGCTTAGTCAAAGGAAGCCGTTGGTTGGCAGTTTTGAGAAACGGCACGCGGATTTACAGTGGCCTTTGATCTGATCCAAGGCTAGTCCGTAATGCAGCCTCTGTGGAGGTTTGGGTTTTAGAAATTAGGAAGCTCAGGCCAGGCTGCCATTTCTGTAATCCAAGCCCAAGGCTATTCCTCCAGGGTTGTAACTCACTCTCCTCCCCCTCCCCCCCGCAAACGCTTGACGTGATGATCTTGCCCAGACGAAAAGAAGGCCATGCGCACGACGACGTGTTTATTTTACAAAGAAAATATATCAAAATTCCAGGCTATCATTTTTTTTTAAAAAAGGGGGGCAGCTTGACTTCAGGACTCGGGGAGCCGAGATTCTTGGGCGGGAGCCAAGTATGACACTATCTCAACACACTCTTAATCCTGTTTAATGTGGATTTGCTGTTGGCTTTGAGGAGGGGGCTGCTCCTTTTAAAAACTCGGTTCTCCTTTCGCTCGTTGATCTCAGACAAATGGCAGTAAAAGGAGAGGGATGGGGAAAATCAAGGAGGCCTGTAGGAATGCAGACTGAGAAAAATCTGCACTCAAGAGCAAATGGAATATTTGATCTAGAAAGACGGTCTTTGCAAACTTCATTAATGGGAGAAAGGTCTTAGGATCACGCACGCTTCTCCTGCTTTGATCCAGAGCTTCCTTTCCCAGGAGATCTTCCTTTGAAGACCTTCACCAGCTGTCTTTGGCATCCTCCATTCTTCTAAGCTTCATCCCAAACCTGACACTATTCCAGATGTTGCCAGAGTACCTTTCCCAACATCCCTTGCTAGGTATGTCTTAGGGAGTTGCAACTGTTCAAGCAGTGGCGTGTCCCACCTTCAGAGGTGGTATTCAACCAGTTCGGACCAGTTCGCCCAAACTGGTAGTGAAAATCGCGGATTGGTCTTCCTACCATTGTTGAATTATCCAAGGTTGGGAGATGTTACTGAGGCTTGGCAACTCTGCAATTACAACGTCTCTCTCTTTGAGGTTCTCCAAGGTTTATCAGCCTAATCATACCATGGGCAGCTTCTCCTTGGGAGCTGCGAGCTGATGTAATGGGAGCTCACTCTCCCGACCTTTCTGATCGACAAGCTCAGCGTCTTAGCCACTGAGCCACCACATCCCTGAAGTGAGGCACTAATACCACTCTATAAAGCCTTAGTAAGACCACACCTATAATACTGCATCCAGTTTTGGCCACCACACTATAAAAAGGATGTTGGATTAGGGGGACTGGAGGCTAAAACATAGGAAGAACGGTTACAGGAACTGGGCCTGGCTAGTCTAGTGAAGAGAAGGACCAGGGGAGACACAATAGCAATCTTCCAATATTTGAGGGGCTGCCCCACAGAGGAGGGGGTCAAGTTATTCTCCAAAGCACCCGAAGGCCAGACAAGGAATACAGTAATGGATGGAAATTGATCAAGGAGAGATTCAGCCTGGAAATAAGGAGAAATTTCATGAAAGAGAGAGCAATCAATCCATGGAACAGAAGTTGCCTTCGGAAGTTGTGGGAGCTTCATCCCTGGAAGCTTTCAAGAAGAGACTGGACTGCCAGTTGTCAGAAAGGGTGAAGGATCTCCTGCTTGACCAGGGGTTGTTGGACTAGATGACCTACAAGGTCCCTTCCAACTCTTTTAATCTGTACATTTTTGTTAGATGTCAGGAGAAAACGACAGGCGGGAAATCCAACTTGCAAGCTTTCTAAAAGTAACTGGCTGGCTGTTGTGAGAAATAGGAAGCTGGATTCGACAGATCTGTTTCTTTTTCTGTTTTCGCCTTGATTTCAAAATCACATGATCTGAAACTTGGTTTGCCACAAGGGCCCACGGTATTATTTGTAACTGATTCATTGCAGAAAAAAGAAAGAAAGAAAAAAAATTGTGTTTAGCTGGAACGGTCCAGGTAGCCTCGTCCGGCCAGATATTCCCCAAAGCTGGCAAAGAGATATGTGGGTTGCTTTTGCAAAGCCTCCTGTCTCAGTTGGTTTGCTCTGTGGCTTCCGTAGAGCCTCTCGTAAAGCGGTCCAGACTGACCTAAAATGGAGACTGACGTCCAGAAATGGGGAGCTGGCTTGAATGCAGACATTGTGTGTGTGTGTATGGGGTGGGGGGGAAGCTGTATGGAGCTTCACCCCTTCCATGTTGGCAAGTGGATCCCTTCAAAAATTCCAGAAGCAGACAATTCCAAGATAGAATAGAACATAATTCTTTATTGGCCAAGTGTGATTGCACACACAAGGAATTTGTCTTTGGTGAATGGCTCTCAGTGTACATAATAAGACAAGATACATTCGTCAAGAATCATAAGGTACAACACTTAGTGATAGTCATAGGGTACAAATAAGCAATCAGGAAACAGTCAATATCAATAGAATGTAGAATAGAATGTAGAATAGAATGTAGAATAGAATAGAAGTAGAGCAGAATAGAATAGGATAGAATAAGAGTAGAGTAGAGTAGTAGAATAGAATTTGAGTAGAGTAGTGTAGAGTGGAGTAGAGTAGAGTAGAGTAGAATAAGAGTAGAGTGGAGTGGAGTAGAGTAGTGTAGAGTAGAGTAGTAGAATAGAATTAGAGTAGTGTAGTGTAGAGTGGAATAGAATAGAATAGAATTAGAGTAGAATAGAATAGAATAGAATAAGAGTAGAGTAGTAGAATAGAATTAGAGTAGAATAGAAGTAGAATAGAAGTAGAGTAGAGTAGAATAGAATAGAATAGAATAGAATAGAATCCTTTATTGGCCAAATGTGATTGGACACACAAGGAATTTGTCTTTGGTGCATAAGCTCTCAGTGTACATAAAAGACAAGATACATTTGTCAAGAATCATAAGGTACAGCAGTTAATTATAGTCATCGGATACAAATAAGCAATCAGGAAACAATCAATATCAATATAAATCGTAAGGATACAAGCCACAAAGTCGCAGTCCTGCAGTCATAAGCGGGAGGAGATGGGGGATAGGAACGATGAGAAGATGAATAGTAATAGTAATGCAGCCTTAGTGAATGGCTTGACAGTGGTGGGAGAATTATTTGTTTAGCAGAGTGATGGCATTCTGGAAAAAACTGTCCTTGTGTCTAGTTGTTTGTGTCTAGATGTTTGTTATGCGTACACAGCTCAATGTAGAATCCTGCTCAGGAGGTGCTTGCGGTTATGACAGAGTTGATACTCCACAGTGCCTCCCCCAACTTTACAGACTCACCCATCAATTAAAACAGAAGGATGAGCTTGATCCCTTGTGAACAGCTGGGGACAAATGCATGAGTCTTCCCCCTTTTGAACGAGATCTTTCCCCTATCATCCGCATGCCGTATATTGAATAGACTAACAAGAGTTGGAAGGGACCTTGGAGGTCTTCTAGTCCAACCCCCTGCTCAGGCGGGAAACCCTACACCACTTCAGACAAATGATTATCCAACATCTTCTTAAAAACTTTCAGTGTTGGAGCATTCACAACTTCTGGAGGCAAGTTGTTCCACTGGTTAATTATTCTCACTGTTGGGAAATTTCTCCTTAGTTCTAAGTTGCTTCTCTCCTTGATTAGTTTCCACCCATTGCTTCTTCTCCTGCCTTCAGGTGCTTTGGAGAATAGCTTGACTCCCTCTTTTTTGGGGCAGCCCCTGAGCTATTGGAAGACTGCTATCATGTCTCCCCTAGTCAATCCATGCATAACCCTTATTGCTGAGCTATATGCTCTGTTTGGCTTCGCAGGACACCCCAAGCCACAAATTCATGTTTTATTCTACTATCGAATAACAAAGATGTATGGTAGCTATGCTGAATCCCCTTCTTTTAATCAGACTAGACAAAACCCAGTTCCTGCAACCGTTCTTCGTATGTTTTCGCCTCCGGTCCCCTAATCCTCTTTTTTTGCTCTTCTCTGCGCTCTTTCTAGAGCCTCCATATCTTGGTCGCTACATCGTGGCGACCAAAATCGGATGCGGTATTCAAAGCGTAGCTTTTCGTGCAGTGTGCCAAGCCATGCCCTCTGTCCTGCAAATACCGGCGGCTGAGGTGCCACAGCACATGAAACCAAAACCGCATTAAGATGCTCTGGGCAACATGGGAATGGGGCGTCCAAATAAGAAGTCTTCAATTTGCCTGGCGCGGTGCCTTCACACTACATCGTGTCCCGTTTCCCTTCCCCTGATTCCAAGGCAGGCCATGGGCAGCGATCCACTTTGCAGAATATTGTGAGAGATACAACAGGGGGCTGAGAAGGACACTTAGAAAGGGCCCCGAGGCCCTTTTGACACTTGGGGGAAAGCCAGTGAAAGGCATTCTAAACCCTCCTTTCTAGGCAGCCACGCTATCGTGCTGGCCTGGTCCCCATCTTCTAAACCCCCAGTGGCCTGACCTACCGTTTCAGCTTGTTAACAGGGCTATCCATCTGCTTCGCAGAAACCCCATTCTAGGCCCGATCTCCAACCCACCCACCCCCCACCCACCCCCGAATTCACTCCCTGTTTTTCCGCAGCCCTGTTGGATCCGTTGTACGACATCCGCGGGCGAGCACAGCCCGTCTTCAAACATTTTCCAGCCCCGAGAACTGGAATGCAATCGGGGGTGGGCAGACAAACGGCTCGTCTTCGCCAAGTATGGACCAACTTTGGCTCCGGCGAGAAGTTTCCAGCCAGTGTGGAGCCAGACACATTTACATTCTTCTATTTGAAGTTTAAACCCTAATCCTTTGAAAGATTTGCAGTCTGAGCTACGGAGTCGCTCGCCATCCGCGGCATGGAAGGGTCTTGTTGGGTCTGGAAGCCTGAAGTGTACGCGGGCTTGGCAAGGGAGAGAAAGAAATTGGGGAAAGTCGAGGCAGAAGAGATCACGCCTCTTGATTGAGGGGCATTCCTTACGAGGCAAGGATGATCCCAAGGGTTAAAGTCCAAACCCAGTTCTTGTGTTTGAATTATTTAAAGCACAACCTTTTGGGCAAAAGGGACCAGTTCCATAGAGAGGGTTTTTTCCGCAGATCAGTGGACATGGTTTTGTGTGCTGCCTATATCCCCTAGATAATAGAATAGAATATAGAAAATGAACAGAATAGAATAAAATAGAAGAAGGAATAGAAGAATAGAATAGAGTCGAGTAGAATAGAATAGAATAGAATATAGAAAATGAACAGAATAGAATAAAATAGAAGAAGGAATAGAAGAATAGAGTAGAGTAGAATAGAATAGAATATAGAAAATGAACAGAATAAAATAGAAGAAGGAATAGAAGAATAGAATAGAGTCGAGTAGAATAGAATAGAATAGAATATAGAAAATGAACAGAATAGAATAAAATAGAAGAAGGAATAGAAGAACAGAATACAATAGAGTAGAGTAGAATAGAATATAGAAAATGAACATAATAGAATAAAATAGAAGAAGGAATAGAAGAATAGAATAGAGTCGAGTAGAATAGAATAGAATATAGAAAATGAACATAATAGAATAAAATAGAAGAAGGAATAGAAGAACAGAATACAATAGAGTAGAGTAGAGTAGAATAGAATATAGAAAATGAACGTAATATAATAAAATAGAAGGGATAGAAGAATAGAAGAGAGTAGAGTAGAGTAGAATAAAATAGAATAGAATAGAATATAGAAAATGAACATAATAGAATAAAATAGAAGAAGGAATAGAAGAATAGAATAGAGTCGAGTAGAATATAATAGAATATAATATAGAAAATGAACAGAATAGAATAAAATAGAAGAAGGAATAGAAGAACAGAATAGAGTAGAATAGAATAGAATATAGAAAATGAACAGAATAGTATAAAATAGAAGAAGGAATAGAAGAACAGAACAGAATAGAATAGAATATAGAAAATGAACAGAATAGAATAAAATAGAAGAAGGAATAGAAGAACAGAATAGAGTAGAACAGAATAGAATAGAATATAGAAAATGAACAGAATAGAATAAAATAGAAGAAGGAATAGAAGAACAGAACAGAATAGAATAGAATATAGAAAATGAACAGAATAGAATAAAATAGAAGAAGGAATAGAAGAACAGAATAGAGTAGAACAGAATAGAATAGAATATAGAAAATGAACAGAATAGAATAAAATAGAAGAAGGAATAGAAGAACAGAATAGAATAGAATAGAATAGAATAGAATAGAATAACAGAGTTGGAAGGGACCATGGAGGTCTTCTAGTCCAACCCCATGCTTAGGCAGGAAACCCTACAACTGACGGAATACCAGCTCTGCTCAGAGGCCAACCGTTGAAGTCCTCAGCCATGCCCGTTACAAGGCTCTGACCCCGAGTCAACTTGCCCCAGGATGGGCACTTTAGAGACAGTCTTGCCACATTGCCAGGTGTTTTGGCAGCCCCGTGGTTTGGATGCTGCCCTCGGGCTGCGTCACGCTCAGCGGCATGGAAATGACTGTGAAGCCAGACAGTGCCCCGCAAAGGAATGGAGCTTTCAGCCACATTCTCTAACAAAACAAAAACAATATTTTGCCAAGCCAGGAGGACACAGGGGAGCCTCGTGAAATCTAAGACGTTGGCCTCCGTTGTGTGGCTCTGAGCGAAGCAAAATTGGTTAGAGAACGCACTTAGGAGCTGGGCTATTGGGAGCTCATTAACTTCACCCACAAAGCCATAAATCCATCCAGCTTCTGGATTTCCAGCCAAGGGCTTGGACCCAATTATGCTGGCCTTAGTGGGTTTTTCACCCTCCCGCTTCCACGTTGGGAGCCTACGATATGAATTTAGATTGGTTTTCTCCTCTCCTTCCCCTCTCATTTTCCGATTCTCTCTCTTTTAAAAAGCACAAGCCTGCCCCTAAGATGGATTTTCCCGTCACAAAGAATATGTTTTGTTTTTTCTTTGGAAGTAATGACTTTCAGATAATTAGATCCAGCCTCGTAAACAACCATTTGGCACCAGGATATTATGGCTGTTATACCATATATTAAAAATCTGAAAGAGGCTTCCAGTGGTACACAATTCAACAAAAAAATCACCATATTTTTCGGAGTATAAGACGCTCCGGAGTATAAGACACACCTTGGCTTTGGGGAGGAAAATAAGACACTTTCTCCATCCATATTACCAAATTCCTAGAATTTTGAATCATTGGCCACATCGTCTCTAGGAAATAGGACTCCACACAGCTGGGGAGCAACAGCAAAGGGTCAGCGGTGCTAGAGAGAGTTTTGGCCAGAGGTGATATTCAGCCAGTTCAAACCGGTTCGGACAAACTGGTAGCGGAGATCATGGGTGACCCGTCCAGCCTCCGGGTGCTATGCCATCCTATTTAGCCACGTTTTTGAGGCCAGGTGTATGCACGGAAGGTGCACGCGTGAGGCAAACCGGTAGTAAACATAAGTGAAGCCCACCGCTGGTTTTGATCTACCAATAATCCACAGCCTGCTAGCTTACACAAATTAAGGTTGAAGGACTTTGGTTTTGTGTAGCTCCTTCTCTGGAAGAAAATGTTTGGGGATGATATAACTTGGATGCAGTGTTTGGTTTCACATCTTGTTACCACCGATTTGCTGCGGGCACATGCACCCCTTCTGCGCATGCGCCAGCTCTCAAAAATGTGCCTAAATAAGGCGGCATAGAGCCGGGGTGGGCGGGCAGGCGCACCCGCGATTTCCGCTACCGGTTTGGGCAAACCGATCCGATCCGGCTGAATACCACTTCTGCTTGCATGTGTCAACAAGGAAAGGCACGCTGGGCTAACTCCTCTTCCTTTTTTCCTATCTCTTTGTTCCCGCCTGCCTACGAAGCTGCTCATCCTTAACAAAGATCTGAACCGGCCAATTGCGAATAGGCTCTGAGATTTAGGATACACTATATTGCCAAAAGTATTCGCTCACCTGCCTTTACTCGCATATGAACTGACTGTAAGTGACATCCCATTCCTAATCCATAGGGTTCAATATGACCCTATAACAGCTTCAACTTTTCTGGGAAGGCTCTCCACAAGGTTGAGTGTGTTGATGGGAATTTTTGACCATTCTTCCAGAAGCGCATTTGTGAGGTTAGGGTATAAAATAAATAAAAATATGGTTTTCTGCCTGGATGGTCTTCTGTAATGAGCCGAAGGACAGAAAGGGGGAGTAGTGAGCTCCCTCCCATGATGTTGGACGAGTTTACGTGGCCTACCACTTAATGGCTGAGTTGCTGTCGTTCCCAAACACTCCCACGTTCTTATAACACAGCCGACAGTTGACTGTGGAATATTTAGGAGGGAGGGAATTTCACGACTGGGTTTGTTGCCCAGGTGGCATCCTATCACAGTCCCACGCTGGAATTCACTGAGTTCCTGAGAGCGGCCCATTCCTTCACCAATGTTTGTTCAAACAGGCTGCATGCCTAGGGACTTGGTTTTATACCCCTGTGGCCATGGAAGTGATTGGGACGCCCGATTCTGATTATTTGGATGGGGGAGCGAATACGTTTGGCAATATAGTGTACTATGCAAGCCAAAAAGTCACTGGTTGTTCCTATATGCTCCTTGAGAATTTGAGCTATGAAACTGAGTTCATGTAAAGCCATGCTTTAAACTTTGATTTGTTGAATGAGCTACTGCTGGCGGGCTTAGATTTTGAGTTGAGCCCTAATCCTGATTTGCAAGACACCGTGGCTGGATTCACACAACACAGAATGTAGAATCCAAGCAAGCCACATGATGGTCGGGTGCAGCAACTAAGCCCAGCCAACATCTCCCCCAAACTCAGTCAATGAGGGCTAACGGGGAGCTAACCAAGGTTCTGAACCAGATTTTTGCCTTTCTTGACCTACCCTGAAGGGGTTTTTCTCCTAATTGAGCTCTACTTGTACTTTGAGGAGTCTTTGAGTACCATATTTGATTCCTCTTGTGGCTAAATAGAGAACAGCAAAGCGGACAAATGGTGGCAGGTTTTTTGGGTAGGGAACAATTGACTTCTTAAGCCTTTTCCCAATTTGGTGGCCTCCAGATATGACGAGATTATAATCTTCCAAATTTTCAGCCATCGATAGATCGATAGAGATAGATTGATAGATCAATAGATCGATAGATCGATCGATAGATAGATCGATAGATAGAGTGATAGAGAGATAGAGAGAGTGATAGAGAGATAGAGACAGAGATAGACAGAGATAGATAGATAGATAGATAGATAGATAGATAGATAGATAGATAGATACATACATAGATACATACAGATAGATAGATACAGAGAGAGAGAGAGAGAGAGAGAGAGAGAGAGAGATCTAGATAGTTAGAGATAGAGATAGATACATATGCATAAGTGTGTGTGTGTGTGTGTGTGTTGAATTTGTGCTGATAAATAAATAAAGGGAGACTTTATTTATCAGCACAAATACAACACAAACATAGCAAAGGCAACATTAAAAATAAAAATATGGTTTTCTGCCTGGATGGTCTTCTGTAATGAGCCGAAGGACAGAAAGGGGGAGTAGTGAGCTCCCTCCCATATTTGGGCATACCAGGGGTTGTAACACAAATACAGATAGATAAAAAGATAGATAGATAGATAGATAGATAGATAGATAGATAGATAGATAGATAGATGATAGATAGATAGATAGATAGATAGAGATAGATGATCTAGACATAGATATAAATACAGATATAGAAATAGATAGATCTATCTATCATCTATCATCTATCTATCTATCTATCTATCTATCTATCTATCTATCTATCTATCTATCTATCTATCTATCCAGAGAAATAGAGATAGATAGATATCTAGATCTCCCCCCCTCTCTCTATGTATATATATACAGAGAGAGAGAGAGAGAGAGAGAGAGAGAGAGAGAGAGAGAGAGAGAGAGGATAGATGGGAAGACCTGGAGGAACAGATTCTCACTTGGAGAATCTACTGTGGCTAAATCCCAGGCGTCTTGTTTTGGTTGTGAGGATGTCGCCTTCCGCTTAGAATTGAGTCATCCCTGGGGGAGCATGTGTTCTGACATGCCACTGGAAGGAAGGAATGCCTTTTTAAAAAAAACACTTTTGGGAGGAACCAGAAATAAGCTCATGTATGTGTGTGTAAGTCGAATGTAAGCAAGAACCCACCAAATGCCTCAAAGCTACAGCCATGTCATAAACGTTATGGCGGGAGGCAAAGACAGGTCCTTTTAACAACATGTCAACAGTGTTGCTAATTTAGAAGGCAAATAATTCACTCAAGGCCTATTCCTCTGCCCTCCCCCCCTCATCCCCCCAAATATTTTTTCTATCTTTCCTCTCCTCCTCCTTCATCTCCTGGTTCTCCTTCCAGGCAGATTAAAAATTCTTCTTCGGAACTTTGTAAAAAAAAAAATCAGGACAGAAAAATAAATGTACCTGAGTCCCAAATGGAAAATTGCGCCTTAGGTTGGCCTGTGTTCACTTAAGGACAGGTAGTCCTCGACTTACGAACACCACGGAGCCCAAAATTTCTAAATTGCTAAGCGAGACAGTTGTGCAGTGAGTTTCCCCCACCCACCCCATTTTACGATCTTCGTTCCTGCAATGGCTAAGTGAATCATGAAGTTGTTAAGTTAGCAGCAAGTAGTTGTTAAGGGAATCCGGCTTCCCCGTTGATTTGTGTGTCAGAAGGTCGCAAAAAAAGGCGATCCCGGGCCCCAGGCTGCTGCAACCGTCATAAATACGAGTCGGCAACCCCCATCAATGCAAGCATCGGGAATTTCGATTGGGTGATTTATCAGGGTACCTCAATGGTTGTAAGTGTGTGAAAAAAGGCCACGTCGCATTGTTCAGCACCGTTGCAGCTTCGAACAGTTCACTAAATGAACTGCGATAACTCAAGGGCTACCTGTAGTGGGAACTAAGGTGGAACCAAAAGCTTGTGTGGGTGTTGAGTCCAGGTTGATGCTGGATTGCAGGCTAGAGAAAAGGCCTGACAAATTTACGGGGTAATAGGATTATTGGATGCGGTGGCTCAGTGGCTAAGACGCTGAACTGGTCGATCAGAAAGGTTGGCAGTTCGAATCCCTAGCGCCGCGTAATGGAGGGAGCTCCCGTGACTTGTCCCAGCTTCTGCCAACCTAGCAGTTCGAAAGCACGTAAAAAATGCAAGTAGAAAAATAGGCACCACCTTTGGTGGGAAGGGAACAGCGTTCCGTGCGCGTTCGGGCGTTGAGTCATGCCGGCCACATGACCCCGGAGACGTCTTCAGACAGCGCTGGCTCTTTGGCTTTGAAATAGAGATGAGCACCGCCCCCTAGAGTCGGGAACGACTAGCACGTATGTGCGAGGGGAACCTTTACCTTCACCTAATTTCTTTGGGAGGAA
Source organism: Natrix helvetica (assembly GCF_964273705.1). Lineage (NCBI taxonomy): Eukaryota > Metazoa > Chordata > Lepidosauria > Squamata > Natricidae > Natrix > Natrix helvetica. The sequence continues at coordinate 149,057,256 of NC_138551.1, forward strand.
ACTATCCAGAGATTTGGACTAAAGAAACAGCGGTGAGGAGAGCCCCTGCAAGCATCTGGCTTAAAGGATCCCCAGAATCTGGAGTGTTTCCTTAATCGTAACGATCACAACTCCAGTTTCTGCAACACCCACCACACGCACAAAAAATGTGCGAGTTGTGCGCCCTTAAATCTCGGTTCTTCAAAGGGATACGCCTGGTTTTATCTCTGGATTGTTACTTCTAACTTGCTCCCTCCTTGCAAACTATTAATAAGGCAGGGAAAGGGTTTTGTAGGAAGGGTTAAACTCCCTGCCAGTCAGAAGGAGTTTATATACCCACTGCTTTTCATCTATTTTTTTTTCCTCTCGCAAGGAAAGGCAAAAAGCCGCCCCTAATCCAACATAAATACCCATGGAGTCAGTCTGGAACGTGGCATCGTAATCATTTATGAAAAAAACCTGAAATCTGAAGAGGGCTTTAAAAACTACGTAACCTGTCGGAAACCCTGCCAGGGAAAACACGAGAGCGGAGCCAGGGAGCCATCGGAGTGCTAAACGGGTTGGTGGCATTAGCAACGATGAAGGGGAGAGGGCAGGCAGGCACGTGATGGAAAGGACACGGGGCAATTTTGGGGCAAGGCTTCCTCTTTGTGCCTGAAAACAGAGTGCCTCGATTTTTCCACAGAGCACATTTTTCTACCAACTGCTGGTCTGTGAGAAAATTTCGCTGGTCCGCAGAAAAATTGTTTGCATTTTTTATATGGCACCAAATCAGGGGTCCTCAAACTACGCCCCCCCTGGGGCGGATACGTGCAATGAAGGCTCGTTTTGCTGCAGAGAGTCTCCCCCTTTGGGGTCTTTTTGTGGGGGTCGGAGGGGGGCAGAAATCCCGACTTGGGGGTCTGCTTCAGCCTCCTGGTGCGGGGCTTTAGGCGAAGACTGGAAGGAAGCGCCACTGGTGGCGAAGAGCCGGAGGGCCTCGTTCCAGTGGGACTGCTTCATGGCCTGGAACTGGCTGACCATCTCAGCCCGCTGAGCCTCCAGGGGCCGGTACCTGGCCTTGCACTCCCGCAACCCCTTAGATATTGGAGCACTGCTTCAAATGACGGAAGAGCCATGCACAAGAGACAGCATAGAGTGGACACCATTTGAATTTCAAAACTGATCGCTCGGCTTCAGAGGTGACGTAGAAAGCTAGCCAGGATCTCGTCCTCCTAAGCAGAACGTCCAGCTTCCCTTAAAGCAGCACAATGCTATTCCTTGCCCTTGTTGATCCTTACGTTAAAAGTCAACATGCACCTTGCCAACCCAGCTTGTATCATGCCAGACCCCTTGGCAACCAATCTGGCGTCCTGTGATCTGTTTAAAACTTTCTAAACTCACCCTGGCTGGGGAGAGATGGGAATGGGAGGGGGGAGAAGACTACAGTGTATACAATGCGGCTAAATATACAGATTTATTTATGTATCTTATTAAAACATAAGACAGTAAAAGAAAAGCCAAGACATTTTGCTATAACAGTTGCGCTTGCTTTGAAATGCCCCCCCCCCTCCAATTTTTTGACATCTTCATCAAACTCGAAATAAAAATAAAATAAAAAGTATGACCCAGCCAGCAGGAAAAAGTCAAATTTTTGGTCTTTTAGGGCAGGACTAAACAGGAGAGAATTGGGACTCACATCTCTAATGGCAGTCTTCTGTCACATTTATCCTTACGGCAATTCTTTCTACAATTTTGTCTGTATCCTGACATCCTTGTGTGTTTCTCAAGATGCCCAGCCCAAAAGAAAAGCTCCCTAACTCAGATTTGAGGCTTGAAGGACTTCCCATAGTTACAACCAGTACACCGTGTTTCCCCAAAAATAAAACAGGGTCTTATAAAATGATAAAAGTGGATTTATGATAGGGAAATAAAACGTGGAAGAGGACATTTATTTTCATGTAAATATGAAGCAAGGATCGCTGGAATGCCGCCCCGGAAATCCATCAGAGAAAGAAAATAAATAAGGGCAACAACGGAAGGAGGAAAAAAGAGGAAGGAAAGAAGAAAGGGTAAAGGAGAGGAAGCAAGGGAGGGGAAATGAGAGTAGGAGAGAGGGCAAGAAGGAGAAGAAGAGAGGAGGAGTGGGGGAGAGGGAGGGGAAGAAGAAAAGAGGAAGGAGAGGAGGAAAGAAGAAGGTAGAGAAAGGAGGTTGGGAAGAAAGAAGGAAGGAGTAAGGTTGTTGCAAAATAAGATGGAGTTGCGGGGTGGCAGGAAAGCGAGCCCGGTTGTGTTTTTGATATTCCTAAACAGATTTTGAAAAATGATAGCAGTCAGCAGATAAATGTTAATAATATTTACGAGAAAGTATATTTGGGAATGTATATGGAAAGGAAAAACTAAAATAAAAATGAAACTTTTTTTTAAAAAAAACCCAGGGTCTTATTTTCTATGGACCCCCGAAATAAGCGCTTGGCCTTATTTTCAGGGAGGCCTTATTATTTTAGAGGCACAGGAGGCCCCTTAACCTCAGCCCGCAGATCAGCTGATCCAGAGAGGGTCGGAAGTTCTGTCTCTGTTTCTGGCGCACTCTTGCCAGCCCGCTCTTTTTGCGGTCGCCACTAAGAGAAGGGGCGCAGTAGCTAGAGTTGGTGGGAGCGGCTTCCGCAACGCCGCTCCGCGTGGATGACAGGGGCATGTGGGGCATGCCCCCCCTCATTTCCCCCCAGGAAATGGCAGGGACCGTCTGCACCTGCGCTTAAATATTTTCAGGGAGGGCTTATTATTTTTGAGGTGCAGGAGGCGGTGAGCGTGGTCACGTCGTGGCTGCTGCAATATTTTCGGGAAGGGCTTATTTTCGGGGAAGGGCTTATTTTAGCGCATGCGCTCAAAAACCCGATTGGGCTTCTTATCCGGGGAGGTCTTATTTTCGGGGAAAGGGTATAATTTCTCCTAGAAAGCAGCCATATTATCAAATCGGTTCCAAATGGGGCAATTATTCACATCTACAAAGGAGGCATTCCTCTAGGCCTGGGGCTTTTCTGAAGTTTTAGAAAGAAAGAGAGAAACCGGGCCTGCCCCAGCTCTTCGGCCGCCAGTGCGAATTCACTCACTGCCGAGATTCAGCTTTTCAGAGCGAGCAGTAGTCAATCCTACCATTTCACCCTTAACCTGCTGTTGGTGGTGGTGGGGGGTACAGGTGGGCACAAGGCAAAGTCACATGCTGTGACGGATAAATTGAGGTGTCACGGACGGGGAAGGGGAACATCGCCTTACTTCACACAGCGTTTTGGTTTTGCCCTTGGGAATCCCACGAATGTTCTCAATGGGGTCGCTTCCACCTTCTTCAGCACCGTCCCGAGTCGGATCATTGTCGCTTTCCAACAACCCTTGATTAGATTAAATTGACAGAGTTGGAAAGGACCTTATAGTTCATCAAATCCAACCCCTCCTCCCAAGCAGGAGACCCCCACACCATTTCCCAAAAAATGGCAACCCAGTCTCTTCTTGAAAGCCCCCAGGGATGAAGCTCCCATAACTTCTGATGGCAACTTCTGTTCCATGGGTGGATTGTTCTCCCTGTCAGAAAATTCCTCCTTATATCCAGGTTGAATCTCTCCTTGGTCAGTTTCCATCCGTTATTCCTTGTCTGGCCTTTGGGTGCTTTGAAGAATAGTAGATTAACCCCCTCCTCTCTGTGGCAGCCCCTCAAATATTACAAGTCTCCTATCCTATCTCCCCTGGTCCTTCTCTTCACTAGACTAGCCAGGCCAAGTTCCTGCAACCGTTCTTCATATGTTTTAGCCTCCAGTCCCCTAATCATCTTTGTTGCTCTTCTCTGCACTTTTTCTAGAGTTTCGACATCTTTTTTTATAGTGTGGTGACTAAAACTGGATGCAGTACTCCAGGTGTGGCCTTACTAGGGCTTTATAGAGGTTGTATACTTGATTTCAGACGTCTCCAAAGATGGGAACTGGATAATTCATTCCTGCAGTTCTCGTGTACACGCGTGTCCATTTCTCGATGTATGTGCGAGGCAGAGAATCATGTTAATCCTCCCCCTTCCCTTGCAATGACCTCCACAAAGCCAGCAGTCCCGTCTCAACAGGAATCAATTCAGTTCATGTTGAAGCTTCGCTCCAATCTGGCTTTGCGCCATCTTCCGACAGTAAGGCTGGGATCTTAGGGTCAAGGACGAAGAGCTTAAATGATGTACGTGGATGTGTCCTTTTTCAATTAACACGGTCTTGTCTCCTAGCCCTAACTCAAAATCTAAATTTTCAGATTACATTTAGTCAGTATAATTATTTCAATCCTTATATCCCAGACTTCCTTTAGGGAGGAATATTTCTCTCAGCCACTTCGATTGCTCTCCAGAATTTCAAGTAAGGAAAATTTGGTAGCCCTTCCCAGAGATCTGAGAATTAAAATTGGGTTTTTCTACAACCAAAGTGCACGCATTTCCTTTCCAAGCCTCCTTTCCAAGACGTTTATGGAGGGCCCTGCAAAGTTACCCCTTTAGAAATTAGGTAAAGGTTCCCCTTACACATATGTGCTAGTCGTTCCTGACTCTAGGGAGCGGTGCTCATCTCTGTTTCAAAGCTGAAGAGCCAGCGCTGTCCAAAGATGTCTCTGTGGTCATGTGGCCGGCATGGCTCAATGCAAAAGGCGCACGGAACACTGTTCCTTTCCCACCAAAGGTGGCTCCTATTTTTCTACTTGCATTTTTTACATGCTTTCAAACTGCTAGTTTGGCAGAAGCTGGGACATGTCACGGGAGCTCCCTCCGTTACGACGCGCTAGGGATTCGAACCGCTGAACTGCCGACTTTTCTGATCGACAAGCTCAGCGTCTTAGCCACCGTGTCCCTCTTTAGAAATCACTCAAGGTCAAATTAGCCACTCCTAATAAAATGACTTACCAAGAATTTTTCGCCCAGGCATAAATTGGCTCTAGGTTTGCAAGCAATTTTTTGAATATTAAGGTCAATCTAAAAGGGTCCCAAATCTTCAAACTAACGAGAAGAGGATCTAACAATGTTTCTGCTTTGAATTGGGACAGAGAAGAACTCTGGGGCCATCCTCAGCGTGTTACACAATACTCAGGATCGGAAAAGCGGGCGGGCTTGGCTGCCCTCCTGATGCGTTTCCCACAATCATCTGGTTGGCTTGTTCCGAACAGAAGACGGAGAACATAAGAAATGTTTAGTTATGTGTCAGTCCATCAACGGCAGCAGCTTTCCAAAGAGTAGACAGATCTTTTCTGATTCCATCAATCAGGGAGATACCAATCTATAAAGACCAAATCTATTTTGTGCCCCAAATCATGACTTATGGCCATCAGCATTTCCGAGACCAACACTGGGATAGTTTTCCATGGAGATTCTTTTTTGACAAGCAGGTTCCTAGAGGTCTCCCACACTGGGTCGGCAGGATTTCGCTTTCATGTCCAGAAAGGTTCCAGACTCCAGCCACGTTCTATGGTTTCTCTAATGTACGTTTGTCTTCTTCTGTAGGCAGGGAAATGAATATCATTCCAGATGAACCCTCATTGCAGGTACCTTTAAGTTAGAACCCGAGGCATTCCTCGAGACCAAAATAACACTAAAAGCACGGGGCACTTTTATTTTCTAACGTTTTGACTTCCTGAATATATGGGACACACGGGTTCTACCTATAAGCTCTGAGGCCCAGCATATTCTCAACCCCCTTAGCAGGGGTGAAATTCGGCAGGTTCTGACAGGTTCTGGAGAACTGGTAGCGGAAATTTTGAGTACTTTGGAGAATCGGTAGCGGAAATTTTGAGTAGTTCGGAGAACCGGTAGTGGGAATTTTGAGTAGTTTGGAGAACCGGTAGTGGGGATTTTTAGTAGTTTGAAGAAGCCGTAGCAGAAATTTTGAGTAGTTCGGAGAACTGGTAGTGGAAATTTTGAGTAGTTCGGAGAACCGGCAAATGTCAGAGATTTTGCAGTATCCTACCCCTGGAATGGGGTGGGAATGGAGACTTTGCAGTATCCTTCCCTTGCCATGCCCACCAAGCCACGGCCACCAAGCCACACCGTGCCCACCAAGCCACGTCCACAGAATCGGTAGTAAAAATTTTGAATTTCCTCACTGCCCCTTAGCCTTATTGGAATCCCAGAAGGAAAGATTTCCTTGGATCTCGGAACTAAGATGGAAAAATCTGAATTTGCCAATGGAAGGAAACTATGTCTGGGTTTTGGGTCCCGCGTTGAAAACTATCCTCCTCTCTCTTTTTCTCTTGGATTGTTGCTAGGCCTCCTTGGGGAGGGGGAGGGGGAGGAAGACATTTGCTTCATTCGGCTGCAGAATGCTAATGGTGAGGAGAAGGCAGGTCCTTTGGGTGGGCAGGGTTCAGAGTTCAAGCTTGTCCATCTCCGTTATAGATTGCCTTGGGAGTTAGACACCCACAAACATGCCCATGAAGTCCGATCCGTTCTGAATGGTAAGGGGGGCTCCAGCGCTGTTGTCCACAAAGATGGAGGTGTATTGTCCAACCTGCGCCACGGATGCCAAAGGAAGAGGGGAGAAAGGAAGAGGAAAAATGAATGAGACATACATGTTGGCTTGATCAACAAATCAGAATAACAGAAGAGTTGGGAGGGACCTTGGAGGTCTTCTAGTCCAACCCACTGTTCAAGCAGAAAACCCTCAACTTACACAGTTTGTTTAGTGAATGCTCACAGTTACGAAGTTACTGAAAAAAGTGGCTTTGTGACCATTTTTCACCCTTAAGGACCACGACAGCATTCCCATGGTCATTTTGCTTGGACTTGAAGACTTCCAAGGTCCCTTCTAACTCTGTTCTTCTCTTCTCTTCTCTTCTCTTCTATTCTATTCTATTCTATTCTATTCTATTCTATTCTATTCTATATTCCAATTCTAATTCTATTCTAATTCTATTCTATATTCTATTTCTATATCTATTTCTATTTCTATTTCTATTTCTATTTCTATTTCTATTCTATATTCTAATTCTATTCTATTCTATATTCTATTCTAATTCTAATTCTATTCTAATTCTATTCTATATTCTATTCTAATTCTATTTCTATTTCTATTTCTATTATTTCTATTTCTATTCTATATTCTAATTCTATTCTAATTCTAATTCTATTCTATATTCTATTCTAATTCTAATTCTAATTCTATTCTATATTATATTCTAATCTAATTCTAATTCTATTCTATATTATATTCTAATTCTATTCTATTCTAATTCTATTCTAATCTGTTCTATTCTGATTCTAATTCTAATTCTATTCTGTTCCATATTCTATTCTAATTCTATTCTAATCTGTTCTATTCTGATTCTAATTCTATTCTGTTCCATATTTTATTCTAACTCTATTCTAATCTGTTCTGTTCTATTCTCATCAAAATTTGAACACTTGGCAACTGGTTCATATTTATGACGGTTAATCAGAATAGAGCTGGAAGGGACCTTGGAGGTCTTCTACTCCAACCTCCAGCTCAGGTAGGAGACCCTTATAGGTTGCAGTGTCTTGGGATCATGTAATCATCCTTTGCAACCTTCTGACAAGCAAAGTTAATAGGGAAGCCAGATTCACTTATCCAGTGTGGCAAGGAAAGTCATAAAATGGGGCAAGTCTCACTTAAAAACTGTCTCACTTAGCAATAGAAATATTGGGCTCAGTTGTGTGGCTGTATATCGAGGACTACCTGTACCATTTCAGACAAAGAGTTGTCCAATCAAATCAAACTTTCTAGGGAGCTCAGAGCTTAGGGCTTGATGATGACGAGGCAATAGGCAGGGTTGACTTCTCCAGAAGAGGACAAATCATCTGTTGTGGCCTGCCAGTGTCCAGCGGAGCTGGCAGCTGAGTCAGACAGTGAGGAGATTGGGGAGGAGCATGGGCCAGTCCTGGAGACTAGGGAAGGCTCGGACGAGGGCTCTAAGTCGGAGGCAGAGATGGGGATAAGGCCGTCTGGCAGTGATCAGGTGCCTACAGAGCTAGATAGCAGTGAGGCAGAGGAACAGCTGGAGCCTGTTCCCAAGTGTGTGCATGCGCAGAGCTGCCAGAAGAAAAGAACAGCTCAGAAATCAGGGTCAACTTGGGAGTATAAAGTCACAGGTGGAAGGTGATTGGCCCCTCCCATAGAAAATAAAAGAGGGGCAAAAGGGGAGTGGGCTTTTGCAGGAAACAATTCGTTCGTTCAGTTGTTAGATTCGTTTCAGGAGTGTGAAGATCTGTCCATGAATCTCAGAGACTCTGTGCCCTGTTTTTCCTTTCACAGCACCTCATTTGGGAAAAGATTTACATGGCAGCTTTCCAAGATAGATAAGGTCTGTAGTCGTAACTATTCCTTTGAAAGGCTGTTTGCCAGGCCTTGGCTGAATATGAAGGAGAGGAATTCACATTCGTTTAATAAAAGGGGTTTTATCGGGACCAGGACTCTGCCTCATGATTTTGGGGGAAGACTAGGTCAGAACATCATGCATGGTTTACCAACATGAGTAAAATCTTGAGGGAGATGCAAGCAATTTGAAACTAGGAGTCTGCTGAGCAGAGCTGGGCTATCAAATGGATGAACTCCAGAAGTCCTTCGATCTCAAATGGATTCCCAGAGCAACTAACTGAATCCTGATGACACCTCAATTCAGTTGGTCGCAAAAGATCCCTGACATAACATAACATAACCATCTCCCTGGTGTCCCTTTGGACACCCAGCCTTTAGCTAGTGCAAAATTCCTAGAATTCCCTGGTTGGAACTGGACTCCCTGGACAGGACAACTGGACACACCTGGAGAGCGTATGGCTGGCAGCATTTGGACGCAGGAAAGAGACGGAGGGCAAAATTCTTGGAACTCACAATTCATCTGAGCCATTTGTTGCATAATCCTTACCTGGAGCTGGAGCAATCCGTGAACGTAAACGGTAAAAACTTTACTGTTGCTTTCCAATCCAGCGATCACCTCCAAAGATCTAGGCAGGTGCAAAAAGAAAGAGACAGTCGGGATGTAACCACTAAGATGACATCAAATAGGAAGGAGAGTCTCAGATTGACAAGCTTGACCATATTTTCACAGATTAAAAGAACCTGGTAACCTGCGGTACTTATTGGAGCACTACAAACACTGCCTGAGCCCTTGTTCTCTCCTGCCCTTCACAACACAAATTCTTTAGCCGATTCTGCCCCAGATTGCTATAAACCTAGTTGTTGTGGCCCGCCAGCGGAACTGGTAGCAGACTCAGACAGTGAGGAGGTTGGGGAGGAACATGGGCCAGTCCTGGAGTCTGGGGAAGGCTCTGATGAGGGCTCAGTGTCGGAGGCAGAGATGAGGCCAGCGCCGTTTGACAGTTATCAGCTGCCTTTGAAGTCGGAGATCAGTGGGGCAGAAGAACAGCAGGAGCCTGTTCCCAGTGTGCGTATGCACAGAGTAGCCAGACGATGGGAACGGCTAAAGAAAAGGGATCGACTCAGGAGTAAAGGCACAGGTGGATGGTGAATGGCCCCTCCCATAGGGAATAAAGAGCCAAAGGGGAGTGGAGTTTGCAGGAGACAATTAGTTCATTTAATTAGTGTGAAGACTTGTTCGTGACTTCTTGCCAAGGAATTGCTGCTACAGCATGGCGTTTGGAAGATATCGGCTTGGCAGCTCTCCATAAAGCCCCATAAAGGTCTTTAGTTGTGAAATCTCATGAAAGACTGTTGGCCGGAACTTTGCTGGAGAGGAATTACTCTGCTCTATTCTATTCTATTCTATTCTATTCTATTCTATTCTATCCCATCCCATCCCATCCCATTCTGTATTCTATTCTGTTCTGTTCTGTCTATCCTACATTCTATTCTATTCTATTCTATTCTATTCTATTCTATTCTATTTTATTCTGTCTATACTACATTCTATTCTATTCTAGAAAGTTTTCTGCCTTCCCTTTTAAGCTTAGGATTTCCCAATGGTCTCCAATCCAAATATTAATGAGGCCTGGTATTGTTTGCCTTTGAAATCAATCAAGGTGAATTAGACAGGTGGACCAACGATCAGTAGATTTAAAGATGCTGATAAGTACTATACTGTGCGTGTCACTATTAAACTGTGATTCTTAACTAGGAGGTTTTAGTTTCATTGTAAAGAGCATCTTTAACTGTCTCTGCCTCATTCTCTCATTTTCCTGTCTGTAACTTCCAGACAGTGGGACGCGGTGGCTCAGTGGCTAAGACACTGAGCGTGTCGATCAGAAAGGTCGCAGTTCAGCAGTTCGAATCCCTATCGCTGCGTAACGGAGTGAGCTCCCGTGACTTGTCTCAGCTTCTGCCAATCTAGCAGTTCGAAAGCCATTAAAAAATGCGAGTAGAAAAATAGGAGCCAACCGCTGATGAGATCACTTTAGTTATAAATCAACTTAAATTAGCTAAGGCTCCAGGGACTGTGATGGTTTGACTGCAATGTATTATAAAACTTTACAACTGGAAATGATTGAATATCTTACACAACTATTTTGTAATATACAACAAGGAGGTAAAATACCTCCCTCATGGAAAGCGGCTTTTATCTCATTGATACCTAAAGATAAAGAGGGCCCTAAGAAACCAGAGGATTACAGGCCGATATCTCTTCTGAACACAGATTATAAAATATTTGCTAAGGTACTAGCCAACAGATTGATGCCGGTTATCCAAGAGATTATTCATCATGATCAAGCAGGATTTATTGAAGGCAGACATATGAAGGAGAATGTAAGGCAACTCATAGATTTAATTGACTATCTTGATAAGAATAAGCAGATCTCTGCAGTGCTGGTTTTCTTGGATGCAGAGAAGGCCTTCGATCGAGTGAATTGGAACTTTCTAACCAAGACTTTGGAAAAGATGGATATGGGACCACGATTGCGGCAGGCGATTGGAGCAATTTATCAGCAACAAAATGCACAACTTATTATTAATGGAAATTTGTCAACAACTTTCGAGATACAAAAAGGCACAAGACAAGGTTGCCCATTATCCCTATTGTTATTTATTTTAACTTTGGAAGTCTTGTTGAACGCAATTCGGGACTCAAAATCCTTAGATGGCATAGCTATCAGGCAAAAGGAATACAGAACTAGAGCATTCGCTGATGATCTGGTTGTTACCCTTTCATATCCTTTGAAATCAATAATCCAGATGAAAAATATCATAATAGAATTTGGCATGGTGTCTGGGTTTAGACTAAATCAAAACAAAACGAAAATGATGGTTAAAAACATGACAGAGACTCAAAGAAAGAGACTTGTAAGTTTAGCAGGTTTTGAAATAGTTTCTAAAGTTAAATATTTAGGAATACAAATTTCAGAATCAAACACAAAACTTTTCTCAAATAACTATGAAGTGTTGTGGCAAAAGATACAGAAAGATCTTGAAGCGTGGAAAAAGTTACAATTGTCTTTGCTTGGAAGGATCTCAGCAATTAAAATGAACATTCTACCTAGATTTATCTTTCTATTCCAGATGATTCCGGTGCTTAAGTCAGATAAAACCTTGTTAAATTGGCAAACAACATTAAATAAATTTGTTTGGAAGGAGAAAAAACCGAGAGTAAAGATGAAGATTATGCAAGATACTCGTGAAAGAGGCGGCCTCAGACTCCCAAACCTTCGATTGTATTATGAAGCTGCGGTATTAACGCATGTAGCAGATTGGTTCGGGAAAACAAAAATGGAATTGCTCAATATAGAAGGCCATGATCTTGTTCTGGGATGGCATGCATATCTTTTTTATGAAGACAGGGTGGATAAAGTGTTCAACAACCATGTTCTCCGTAGTGCCTTGATGAGAATATGGAAGAAGCACCGGCCCAATTGGGATTATAAAATACCGCTTTGGTTGGATCTTGCAGACACCATGGGGATTATGAATATTAAGTCACTCGGGGGTTGTTTATATAAAGATGTGCTTATTGCTGATGGGGGCGAATGGAAGTTAAAAACTTTGGAACAGCTGTTGGAAGAAGGAATTACTTTAAATTGGTTACATTACATACAGCTTCAGAAGAGATGGGAAGAAGATCGCAGGGTCAGCTTTATGGATAAAGAAGTGGAACTGATTAAGCAGATAAAAGAGACTGGTCCAAAACAAGTTAAAAGAATATATAATGTACTGTTAGAAAGAGACTCAGAAAGTGAATTGGTTAAGGATTGTATGATTAAATGGGCTCAGAATTTTGGTGAAGTGGTTATGTTGGAAACGTGGGAAAAAATATAGGTTCAGAATGTTAAATTTACACAGTCACAGAATTTAAGGGAGAATTTCTATAAAATGTTTTACAGATGGTATTTAGATCCTAAAAAATTATCATGCATGTACCCAAATGTTCAACCAAAATGTTGGAGATGCGGGTGTCTAGATGCTACCTTTTTTCATGTATGGTGGACTTGTAACAAGGTTAAAGCTTTTTGGATAAAAATATGGTGGGTTATGCAGAATGTATTTAAGAAAAGAATACAATTCACTCCACAAATGTTTTTATTGGGTATAGTTAAGGATTTTACCAAAGGGGAAACAAAATTGGCCTTGTATATGGTTACAGCAGCTAGGTTGTTGATTGCGCAACATTGGAAAAAAGATTTTTTGCCGACAATTGATCAATGGATTCAGAAGGTGGCGGGGTTCGCTGAAATGGCAAAAATTTCAGCTTTCTTAAAAGCTCAGAAACAGGAGGATTACACACAGGAATGGGCAAAATGGATTGATTATATACAGAATAAATACCAGACTAGGAGTTATTATCTAGCCTTTAGGTAAGAATGTTTAGACCGATAGATGATCAGAGTAAATAGTATATGGGATGTTTGGAATTGTTAGAGTGGTATACAGCGGAAGTCAGGGGGGTGGGTTTGTGTGGGAGGTGGGGGAGGGTTAGGGTGGAGGGTGGGGCAATATATATGTATGAATAAATTAGAAGATGGGACTAATGAAACATTGTTAGGCTAGGAGAAATTTATATTAAGAGTTATAGATGTTAAATTAGCTTAGAAAATGATCAATGTGTTATTATTAATTTAAGAGAAATTTATATAGTGTTTGTTGGGAGGAGAGGGGTTATGAGTAATCTATTTTAAGATGGGGGGAGGGGAGGGGGTAAAGTGTTTGGTATAATATTTGAATGTGAATTTTTGCGGGGGGGTTGGGGGGGTATAGCATTTGTATGAGATTTATATTGTGTGGAGGGGGGGTGAAAAGGGGGAAAATTTGTTTGTACAAAACTCTTTTAATTAAAAAAAAAATGCGAGTAGAAAAATAGGAACCACCTTTGGTGGGAAGATAACAGTGTTCCGTGCGCCTTCGGCATTGAGTTATGCCGACCACATGACCACGGAGACGTCTTCAGACAGCGCTGGCTCTTCGGCTTGGAAATGGAGATGAGCACTGCCCCCTAGAGTCAGGAACGACTAGCATATGTGTACGATGGGAACCTTTAACTTTACATTTACCGCCTCCAGATAATGGCTGCTATAGTATTTACTAAAATACAGTTGTCCAAAAGAGGCTAGTGAAAACCCCCAAAATATAAAACTATTTTAAGTTTGTGATGCATTCATGCATGTATGGGCCATGGAGCCAAAAGAGGCCAATGAATTCTGCTAAGAGGCTACCGAGATTGGAAAAAGGATTGGAGGAAAGGAATAAATTGGAATGATGGGACAAGAGGAAGAGGACGCTTATCAAAATAGAAACGTATATAAAGAAACAGCTCACAGCACGTGGGGAAGACAGTTCCTGCAGAAAGACGAGGCAGGAGGGACCGAATTAAGACGCCAAAAAGTCATTTGTGGTAGATCTCCATAGTTCCTGGATTAAACAAACCCACAATTCAAGAAATTTGATGCACTCACGTATATCGGTGGCAGAGGGATTCAATGCAGATCAAGACTCGGACATTGTCTCTTGTTCGAAGCTGCAGTTTACTTTTCAATTCACTGTGGTCTTGGAGAGAAAGAAAGAAAGAAAGAAAGAAAGAAAGAAAGAAAGAAAGAAAGAAAGAAAGAAAGAAAGAAAGAAAGAAAGAAAGAAAGAAAGAAAGAAAGAAAGAAAGAAAGAAATCATTTCTGTTTTAAGCATTCAAAAACGTTCAGTGCAAAAGGAATGGATTTTCCAGCATTGGCCTTCCAATCGGTTTTACATTCTTACCACAATTCCTTGTATTGGAGCAATTTAATAAAAGCAGTAAAACTAAGTTCTGACCCCATAGGTGCAATCAGGAGCAGGCCCTCTCTTAAATTAAGACCTATCCCCCTCACTCAAACCCAAATGTTCCTTTCACTTCCCAGGGCTAATGAGCAATTTCAACCAAACTTGGTACGCAGATGACTTACTCTCTGGAAACAAGTACTGTGGGGGTAAGACACCCCAACACACTTCGGGGGGGGGGGTGTTCTGTTATGACACAGCCTGTTGTGCCTTCAAATGGCTTCTACTGTACTGCCGTAAAATGGCTTCTTCCGTACAGCGCAGTGAAATTGCCATGGTAACAGCTTCACAGTACTCCACAAGGAGGCTCCCTTTGGTGAGGGGGAATATTCAACATTAGAAATTACATTTCGTCTGGAAATGTTCCCCCTATAAATAAATACCTGGGCAATGCCAAGTTATCAGCTACAACAGTGGAGAACTCTCTGGTGGATGAGTGGCAAATGGGTCTTTTTAAGGGGCTTGAAGTGAGAGTGGGAAGTTAAATGTAATATTGAGGAACGATCTTATTTGTCTTTTTTTTTGGGGGGGGGAGATAGCAATAGTAATAGCCGTTAGACTTATATGCCACTTCGCAGTGCTTTTACAGCCCTCTCTAAGCAGTTTACAAATGTCAGCCTTTTGCCCCCAACAGTCTGGCTCCTCATTTTACCCACCTCGGAAGGACCGAAGGATGAGAATGGATGGAAGCCAATCCATAGATTGGCTTTGGAGATTGGACTCATTGTATTCAATTAATCAGAATTGATAAGAGGTTGTATTAAGAAACAAACATGAATCTTTCATCCGGGACCAATTAAGGTTAACATTTGGAATGATTTGGTGAATGTTCTATGAGTTGATTACAATAACAGTTTGCGAACAGGGATTTTTGGAATTTCAATCTTGTTCTTTCTTTTATCCATATATATAAAAATGGCACTCTGTCTCTCTCTCTCTCTGTGTGTGTGTTCCAGCATAACTCTGGAACGCCTCGAGCAATTTCAACCAAACTTGGTACACAGATGACTTACTCTCTGGAAACAAATACTGTGGGGGTAAGACATTCCTTAACACCCCTTGGGGGGGGTGTTCTATTACAATACAGCCTGTTGTGCCTTCAAACGGCTTCTACTGTACAGTGCAGTGGAGTTGCCATGGTAACAGCTTCACAGTACTGCACAAGGGGACTCCATTTGGTGAGGTGGAAAATCCAATCTTAGAAATTACGTTTGTTCCGGACATTTCCCCCTAATAAATAAATAACCCGGGCAACGCCGGGTTATCAGCTAGTTATTAATAATAACTCTTGTTTCTTTTATACTTTTATATAATATGTTTATTATTATTGTTTTTCCTGTTAAATATTTTGTTATGGAATATAGATGGCAGGGAGATGAAAGAGTCGGAGAAAGGGGAAACTGCCCAAAAAGGATCAAAACAGACTTGGCTAAAGCAATTTGGATGCTTGGAGCTGTCCAAGGTCCTGTAGCTTCAGCATCACAGCATTGTGTAACTAAGCTAGTGCGTGAAATCCTGTGTCCTTGGCCATCTCGGGCAACAATTAGGTGCTGTTGCTTTGACTTTCCCACACAAATAGCACATGCTGTGAATCAAATACACTTCCTCACTGTTGTCTCAAGAGGAAAACAGTGGACAAATGTAGCCACTCTTCCTTTTGTTGTCCACAAAACGTTTTTTGTACGACGTGGTAAACTTGGTATAAACCAATAATTATAAGCGTTTGAAAACAATGGATAAACCAACAGAAGAGCTTTGAATGTGTGTTTGAGTGCAAAATCTACACAACAAGCTCTTCCGTTGATTCTATTCTATTCTTTGAACAAAAGACATCTCATGTTTTCTGGCCATTGATCTTTGGCGGGATAGATTTTGGGGTTGCGTGGGTGACATTCATTCTCTTAAACCAGAAAATCGCCCGTGGAAAGAGAAAAAAAAAGCAGCTTTTGAACCATACCTTCAATAAATTCTATCACTCACCTACATGGACGTTGGCTGAAAACTGATAAATGCCAGATACCGAAGCTGTAAACCTCCCAGTTGTTAAGTTTAATCCGGATCCTCGGAGAAAAGCTCCTTTGGCTAAAGGCTGTGTGAGAAAGGAGGGGAAAAAAATAGAATGGAAATGTTATTCACACCTGTTCAACCAATTCTTTATTCTCATTTCTTAATATCCCATTCCATAATATGTAATCAGCTAGGTTTATATACACTATGTCTGTCCTCAGCCTTTCCAATTTTCTTTCCCCCACAAAAAAATTGCCTTTAAACTTCCTGAAAATTGTAAAGGTAAAGGATCCCCTTGCACATATGTGCTTATTCATTCCCGACTCTAGGGGGCGGTGCTCATCTCCATTTCAAAGCCGAAGACCCAGTGCTGTCCGAAGGCATCTCCATGGTCGAAACACTCAAAAAATAGCCCAATAACAGCCCCCAAAACAGCCTGAAAAACAGACCCAAAATGGCCTGAAAACACCCCCCAAAATGCCCCAAAACCAGGCATGTGCGTGTCGACCAGCTGCTCCTTGGGTTTCCGATGCTCTGGCGTACGCATCAGTAGTGGGTTCCTACCGGTTCGGCCTGCTTCGGCTGAACCGGTAGTGTATAACAGCCTGGGTCACTGGAACCTAGGCCTGCTACGACCCGAACCGGTTTTCTCGCCGCCGCCGCTATGCTGTCTTTTAGTTCCGCATTTGGACGCATCCAGCCTGTGAGTGGACCAGCATTAAAGCCGGGCAGAACCCACTCCTGGGGCACATGCAGGCATAATCCAGTTTGGGCACTCGGTACCGAAAAGGTTTGCCATCCCTGTCCTAATGTTCAGAAGTTTGCAGTTTCCATTCTCCAACATTTCAAATTTAAGAAGGATGAAGGGGGGAAAATCCCCAAAACCTTTGCAGGAAAAACAGCAGAGCTAAATGGACAAAAACCTGTTGTTGTTTTTAAGTCCGTAAAACATCTGTGGGATTTCAAAAGGAGCCCAAAAAAAAAATTCTTTTTTTTTTAAAGAAAAGATGACTAGCCCCAAAGTGCTCCAGGCAATTTCACACCTCCCTCAAGCAACCTAAATTGCTTTCTTCTGCAGCGGTTAACACTCTTGGGGTCTTTCTTTTCCTTGTTGTTTTATAAAGAGCGTCGGGGCAATTGAACAAGCCTAAAGCCGCGGCTTTAGCGGCACTCCTACAAGCGACTCGTTCCTAGACAGGCTGCGTGCAGGGAAGATTATCGGACTTAACTTAAAATAAAACAAGCGTGGCATGTTTTATTGTTAGTTTTGGTTCGTGCAATGCGGGTTTGGCTCAAATTCGGAGGGGGTGGGGTGGGAATGAGAAAATGAACTTTACTGAACTTTTTGGGGGGGAGGGGGGAGGGGAAATCTATTAATTAGGCACCTTATTATCGCCATAATAAGATGCCTAATTAATAAGCGATATAAGGCATAAGGGATGCGGGGCGGCTCAGTGGCTAAGACACTGAGCTTTTCGTTCAGAAAGGTCGGCAGTTCAGCGGTTCGAATCCCTAGCGCCGCGTAACGGAGTGAGCTCCCGTGACTTGTCCCAGTTTCTGCCAACCTAGCAGTTCGAAAGCGCATTAAAAAATGTAAGTAGAAAAATAGGAACCACCTTTGGTGGGAAGGGAACAGCGTTCCGTATTAGTCATGCCGCCACATGACCACGGAGACGTCTCCGGTCAGCACTGGCTCTTCGGCTTTGAAATGGAGATAAGCACTGCCTCCTAGAGTCGGGAATGACTAGCACATATGTGCGAGGGGAACCTTTACCACTCCCTCCCCGAGCTTCCATGTTGGCCCTGCACTTATCTTGCTCCAAAACGGGCCTCGCAGGGGTGGGATTTGGAGGTTCTCTGAACCGGCCATAACGTTAGCTACAGGTTCTCCCAAACTCGGGCGAACCTGTTGCAGCCCACCCATGGTTGCAATCCTTAAACCCCCTGTATGAATCAAACAATGTATAATGTCCGTTTGCCAAAAGATTATGACAGATGTGCATTATGGCCATGATGAAAGGCTCCTGTATTTAGCGGTGGGTTCTTACCGGTTCGGACTGGTTCGGCTGAAGCGATAGGGGTTTAACGGCCTGCCGGTTCCAGCAACCCAGGCCTGCCATGCCCCCGAACTTATTCCCTGGGTGGCGCCATAGTTTTTTCGTTTTTCGCTTCTACGCACGCGCAGAATAATTTTAATTACACTGTGTATGCACGCGCGGTGCGCACACAAGCGAATTGGCAGTAGTGCCCGGCCCTGCCTGTGCTGTTATAAATGTATAACCAATTTCACTGTATTTATTTTGTACAATGACAATAAAGACTATACTATAAAGCTCGGTTTATAGCAACTTTACAATGAGTGGACTTCATCTCCCAGAATTTCCCAACCATTATTGGAGAATTCTGGAGGGGAATGTTTGACATCCTCATATCTCAAAACTTACCAAGTTTTTTTGGGGTGTGTGTGTGTGAATACTAGCTTAGACAGTGGACGAGGAAGAAATTAGACCTAAGGTTCTCTCATCTCCATATTCTTTGATCCCTGCTAAGGTTTACTCCCCTCTTCTCTGGAAACGGCAAAGCTTTCTGACAGCTCCAATTTCTTGCCTGTTTCATTAAAACCAATTTAAAAAAAAAAAATCAGAGGCAGTGACTTAATTCCCCTCAAAACCGCTGACTTGAACATAGAAAGCAGTTTTCCGGCACCAGTAAATTGCCGCTTGAAAAAACATTCCTGTTTCTTCACGTCTCTCGCTCCCACTCTCTCAACACACGCACAAAGAGAGAGAATTAATGCGGCGCTCTGGGAAGGAATGGAATTAATCGCGATGCGCTAATAGGTTAAACTGCTCGCCAGTTAGAACAATCTGCCAGTTTCCCTGACACAGCCCTTAAGCCCCCAAGATTGCAAAATTGGCTTAATTATAGCTGGGGAAGGGGGATGCAGCCATAGAGATAGTTATGTGCGCCAGCCCTGAATATACCCACCCCACCCCCCCACTTCCAAGCGCTCATACGGTCACCTTGTGGCATTTGGAGCGCGGAATCCTTTTTGGATTGCAACGCGGAGTCGCCATCCTTTGTTTAATTCTGGGCAACGGACAAGATGAAATTCTTTTTCTTTTAGTTCCGCCTCGTTGCTGATTTCTCTTTAAAAACTCCCACGCGCTAAGGAAGAAAACCTGAGACACAGATCAGAGCCATCCTAGTTAGGCTGATTCCTCTGTCCCAGAATGCTTGGCTATTCTTTCCATGGGGCCGCTCGGCAGTAAAATCCCTGTTTGGCTCTTAATCTGATCCCAGGTTCAAACCCCCAGCATCCTCTGATCCAGTGGGGAGTTCGGACTGGTTCGACCAAACCGGTAGTGGTTTGGGGGGCCTGGGTCGTTGGGACTGGCAGCAACCCATGCCCACAAACCAGTTCTCCCAGCGGCACTATCTTGTTTTTTGCTTCTGCACATGATTAGAGCAATTTTTATTGCAGTGCGTATGCGCGTGCAGCGCAATCAAGCGCATGCATGGCACGCCCACAAGCAAACTAGCAGTAGTCCCTGCCGGAATTCACCCCTGCTCTGATCTCATGTCCGAGCTACAAGATCTGAGAGACAAAGACTTGTTGATGTTTGGAATCAGTGGCCCAGGGGAGAATACAATGATGCTGGAATAAAATATTTATTTTCCTCAATTATAAGACTGGGTGAAAATGTCCCATAAAGGTTGTATTAAAGGTAAAGGTAAAAGTTCCCTTCGCACATATGTGCTAGTCATTCCTTACTCTAGGGGGAGGTGCTCATCCCCGTTTCAAAGCCGAAGAGCCAGCGCTGTCCAAAGACGTCTCCGTGGTCATGTGGCCGGCATGACTCAACTCCCTAAGGCGCACGGAACGCTGTTCCCTTCCCACCAAAAGTGGTCCCTATTTTTCTACTTGCAATATTTTACGTGCTTTCGAACTGCTAGGTTGGCGGAAGGTGGGACAAGTCATGGGAGCTCACTCCGTTACGCGGCGCTAGGAATTCGAACCATTGAACTACCGACCTTTCTGATCGATAAGCCTTAGCCACTAAGCCACCGCATTCCTCCAAGGTTTTATTAAACCTCCCTAATCAAATTCTAATGCATTTCACTTCCAAGCCAGCTAAGATTCCTGCTCCCGTGCTGCTTTGAAGGAATGCAAAGCTGTTCACTGTTCAGAATTCTTCCCAGCTACCTTCTACTTTCTCAAATCTCGTATCTCAATTTTCCCATCCTCCTACACCTGAATATTTCGCAACCGAGCACAATCAGAAAAACACAGAATAACAGTTGGAAGGGACCTTGGAGGTCTTCTAGTCCAACCCCCTGCTCAGGCAGGAAACTTTATATCATTCCAGACAAACGGTTGTCCAATCTGTTCTTAAAAATCTCCATTGATGGAGCACCCACAAGTTCTGGAGGCAAGTTGATCCACTGATTAACTGTTCTCACTGTCAGGAAATTTCTTCTTAGTTCTAGTTCTTAGTTCTAGGTTGCTTCTATCCCACCCATTGTTTCCACCCATTGCTTCTTGTTCTGCCCTCAGGTGCTTTGGAGTATAGGTTGACCTCCTCTTTTTTATGGCAGCCCCTCAAATATTGGAACACTGCTATCACATCATCCTTACTCCTCCTTTTAATTAAACTAGATAAAACCTAATTCCAGCAACCCTCCTATGTTTTAGCCTCCAGTCCCCTAATCATCTTTGCTGCTCTTCTCTGCACTCTTTCTAGAGTCTCAGCATCTTTTTTTTTAAACCAAGGCGACCAAAGCTGCATGCAATACTCCAAATGCGATCTTACCAAGGCATTAACAAGTGGTATTAGCAGTCCATTAACATTCTAAAGTGGTATTAAATCAGTATGGCAGGGTGGCTGCTGTTTACTCTATGCTGGAAGCTGAACTATAGTTTTATTCTCCAATCCTCCTGGCAGTTATTTTAAATTTCTGGGGTAGATTTTAATGTTGTTTTAATTTTATTATTACTGTATAGATTTTTATGTATGTAATTCGTTTTTACGGGGTTTTGATGTTTTTATGTATATGGTATTTTAACTTTTGACTGTACACCGCCCCGAGTCCCTTCGGGGAGAGGGAGCGGTTTATAAATGTAATAAATTGAAATTGAATTGAATTGAAGTGATATGGAAGATTATTGTTTTGACCGAGGCTTCCCAAGAGCCTGAAGCAAACTCCTTGTCCCGACGAAAACTCCTTTTATTCATTGACTGTGAATTCTGCTCATTCCCATCCAGCAAAGCCTTTCGAGGGAGGATTTACACTCACAGACCTTATCTGGCTTGGAGAATTGCCAGGCCGATATCTGCAAAACTTGGCAAGGCGTGTCGGAGAGTCACGAACCAATTAAGCGAACTAATTGCCTCTGGCAAACTCCACTCCCCTTTCGCTCCTCTTTTATTCCCTCTGGGAGGGGACATTCACCGTCCACCTGTGGCCTTACTCCCAAGTCGACCCGTTCTTTAACTGTTCCCTTCATCTGGCAACTCTGTGCATGCACACACTGGGAACAGGCTCCAGCTGTTCTTCTGCCTCACTGATGTCTGACTCCGAAGGCAGCTGATAACTGGCATACAGCCCTGGCCCCCTCTCTGCCTCCGACACAGAGCCCTCCTCAGAGCTTTCCCCAGACTCCAGGACTGGCCCATCTTCCTCCCCAACTTGGGGGGGATTTAATCTTTTTTTAACTTTTGTGATGTGTGTTTTTGATGTTGTACGCTGCCCTGAGTCCCTTTGGAGAAGGGCGACATATAAATCCAAATAAACCTAAACCTAAACCTAAACCAACTTCCTCACTCTCCGAATCTGCTGCCAGTTCTGCTGGCCGCTGGCAGGCCACAACAATTATCTAGTCTAACTCCTTGCTCTGCATCAGGTATAAAACCCCTCCACTTTAATTTTGTTTTTAAATCCTCTTTCGACTCTTGTTGGGCTCCCGATATTCCTCTCCGCATGCTCCAGAATGGCTCTTTTTTGGCACCTTAAAAGATCAACATGCGTGAATTAAGATTGTCATCCCTCTCTTAAATTTGGGCAGCCGTCTGCTCTCCCGGCAGGGACGTTGTCCAAGTGGCTTAGGACAAAACCTACTTTAAAGCAACAATAATTGCACTTCGTAAACGCTGTTCGCTGACGGAGGATCAAATGCCCATTAGGAGACCTGTGGCAGAGATGGCGGCGGCTGTGGCTGGCGAAGAATGTTTTGAAAGCCTCTTGACAACAGGTCTCGTTTTCTTTTCATCGCCACCAGCCAAGGGCTCTGTCATCGGGCCTGGCAGGGCCCACAGACCGCCATGCCTCGGATACATCATTGTAAGGAATGCGCTCAAAACCCATCTGGCGGAGCCTCTCTGAAGATGGCACGAAGAGTGCTGGCTGGCAGGGCAGGCGCCTGAGAATCTGCCAAAGCTCAATTAGAAAAAGCACAGCCTGCCTCAATTCAGCCTTCGCCTGCGCACTGATGGCTATTAAGATGTCTTGTTCCACGTCAATTAGAGTGGCACCAACTCTTATCCTTGGAGGGAACTTTGACCCTGCCTGGACTCAAAGAGACACTTTTAATCTCCTCTCTCCCGTACATTTCTTGGTGGTTTTTTTTTAAAGACTAAGCTGCTACAAGCACAGGAACTGTGCTTTCATAAGAACTCATACAAAGAGGGTGTGTGTGTGGAAATGTAACTCCAGCACAAAAAGAGAACCAATGTTGGAACAAGCCAACACATTCAATACGTTTCCATGACTTTCCAACTAATCCTAATCTGGGCCATCACAACTGCTGATCACCACACAGATATTCAGACCGGGTAGAGGGTTTTTTTGTGTGGCAAGAGTGTGACTATGTGTCAGAATGGTCAAGCGATTGGCAACTCCAAATGTGAACCAACAAACGCTCTGCCCTACACATGGGCAACAAAAATCAGAGCACCAAATACAAGTTGGGTGGATACGACCTCGTAGACGACCCTCGCTCTGTCAAGGACCTAGGAGTACTCATCTCAAACGATCTAAAGCCCCAGAGCTCACTGTAACAGCAAAAGGCATTAAGAGTTGTTAACCTCATTTTGCGAAGCTTCTTCTCCGGTAATATTGTACCACTAACTAGGGAATACAAAACCTTTGCCAGAACAATCTTCAAATACAGCTCGTCTGCCTGGAGTCCGCACTGTATATTGGACATTAATATGATTGAGCGAGTCCAGAGGTATTTCACGAGAAGAGTCCCCCACTCCTCTGCTCACAACAGAATCCCTTATGCCCTCAGGCTTGAAATTTTGGGCTTGGACAATCTAGAACTACGCCGCCTATGGTCTGACCTAAGCGTAGTACACAAAATTGTCTGCTACAACGTCCTACTGTCAATGACTACGTCAGCTTCAACCTCAATAACACATGGGCAAACAATAGATACAAACTCAAGATAAACCGCTCCAAACTCGATTGCAGAAAATACGACTTGGGCAACAGAGTGGTCAACGCCTGGAATGCTCTATTTGACTCCATTGTTACATCCTCAAATCCCCACAGCTTCAACCTTAAACTGTCTACCGTGGACGTCACCCCATTCCTAAGAGGTCCGTAAAGCGGGCGTGCATAAGCGCCCCAGCGTGCCTACCGTCCCTGTCCTACCATCCCCATTTATTCATACCCATTTTCTGCGTTCATGTCCATCTTCATACTTATACCTGCTATCTTGTACATGTTTGACAAACTAAATAACTAAGTAAAAAAGTATAGAAATGGTTGCCACTGGCTTTTCCTTCCCTCCCTCCCTCCCTCCCTCCTTCCCAGTGGTTAGAATGCAGCATTGCAGGCTAACTACCCACTGCCAGATGTTCGATCCTGACTGGCTCAAGTTTGATTCAGCCTTCCGTCCTTCCGTGGTGGGTAAAATGAGGAGCCAGATTGTTGGGAGAAATCGGCTGACTCTGCAAACCGCTTAGAGAGGGCTGTAAAGCACTGTGAAACGGTACATACATCTAAGTGCTCTTGTTATTGCTATTTGCACTGTAATCGCACCTTGTGGTGTGTGTGTGTGTGTGTTTGTAGACATTCCCCAAACACCTAATAAGGGCTCCTGCCTGGCCTCACCATCTGGAAATTCTGGAGTTCCATCAAGGTTTTCTTGTCCACGATGATTTGCCCCTTGAGCTTGCAATGGAAGGCTTCCTCCACTCGCCGGTAGAAGGAGATCTCCTCCAGAGGCGGTAACATCACCGGCCTCTCACTGGGATGGGCTGGGAGAACTGCAGATGCCCGCCGTTCAGTAGCTTCTGGGGGGAAAAGAGGATTGCAAATGCAATTACCCTATACCAGTGATGGTGAACCCTTTTCGCCTTGGGTGCCAAAAGCGATTGCGCACACTTGCGTGCCCAACCTCATAATTTAATGCCTACGCATGCATGCGTGACCCCACCCTGCTGCCCCACGCTTGCGTGCACGGTTTTCTAGAAGCCTGGGGAGGGCGATGAATGGCACAACACGCAAACCGGAAGTTGGGGGATGGACTTCTGGGTTGCCTGTTGGGCCGTTTTTCTCCCTCCAGATGAGAAGTTTCCAAAAGAGACCTAATTAATTTACGAACCTCGAGACAAAGTTCAAAAGAAATCCATTCATTAGGATCAACATTTTGGCATGTTCTTCTGCGGAGCCGAAACTGACTTCCGCTTAATTGCGTTTGAACTTTACTCCTGTATCCCCTCCCTTCTGTCTGTGTCATAAATCACATCCACCAACAAGGTGCTGCGGCGGGCTATGAACATGCGTGTTTCACACGCCAGCTGTAGGAATATGAGACCTGACTCTGGCCAAAGGTATGCATGGAATTCCTCTCCCTTTTCCTATGTCAACGATAGTAGTCATGGAAACGCATTACAAGTTGACACCGGAGACTTCAGGAGGCTTCCCTGAAAAATGGCTGAAAATCAAGCCCAAAAATCAGCTGGCCAGCGCGCACATGCACACTGCAGCCGACAGGATAACGCCTCGCGTGCCTTCAAAAATGGCTCCGCATGCCACCTGTGGGACATATGCCATAGATTCGCCTTTGCTGCCCTCTATCAATCTTTCACTTACTAGTAAAGTCAAAGAGCTGGAAATGAACTGCTTTACCTTTTAACATGTCTTTAAATTCCTGCATTAAGACTTCATGGGTAACTTCAGCTCCAGGAAGGCCAGGGAGCCCTGGAGGACCTGGGGGCCCCGGAGGTCCAGCGAGACCACGCTAGGGGGAGAAAAAGTGGGAGAAATAGAAGAGGTTCAGAAACTTTCTTACGCCGAAGGATCAGTTGCCGTTTCATTAGCCAAGTCCCAAATTCATGGTTTGATTTGGACCCATTTGGAGAAATCAAGGGATGTTGTTCAGCTGGGCCAAAGACTTTGGAGATCACATCCTCACTGCTTCTGAGTAATTCTTCAGGAAATGGTTCAATACTGCTTGATTCCTGCAGTCTTTCCCCAGGGCGTACAGGATATCCAACTGGGGAAATGACAACATGCCAGGGATTGTTTGGGCACAGACTTGGCCAAAAATCAATCAGTCAATCAATCAGCCAGCCAGATCTATCTATCATCTATCTATCTATCTATCTATCTATCTATCTATCTATCTATCTATCTATCTATCTATCTATCTATCTATCTATCTATCAACTAATCTAATCTATCTAATCTATCTATCTATCATCTATCTATCTATCTATCTATCTATCTATCTATCTATCTATCTATCTATCTATCTAATCTATCTATCTATCTATCTATCTATCTATCTATCTATCTATCTATCTATCTATCTATCTATCTATCTATCTATCTATCTATCTATCTATCTATCTATCTATCTATCTATCTATCTACCTACCTACCTACCTACCTACCTACCTACCTACCTACCTACCTACCTACCTACCTATCCAGTGGTGGGATTCAAATAATTTAACAACCGGTTCTCTGCCCTAATGATTGGCTGGATAGCGTGGCCATAGTGGGTGTGGCCAGGGCGTGTGACTGGCAGCACTTGGCCTCCTGCACTACCCTGGGAGCAAAAACAAGCTACGCCGAGTGCATACACACCCCGCGTCCTGTTTTGGGCCTAGTAGGCCTCCCTGCACTTGCCTGGGAGTCAATACGGGGTGCGTGTGGACTTCTGAAAGGGGTGGGGCGGGGCCAGCCAGCAATTTAACAACTGGTTTGGCCGAAGTGGTGCGAACCGGTTGAATCCCATCACTCTATCTATCTATCTATCTATCTATCTATCTATCTATCTATCTATCAGAATATTTGTAGCTTAGGGTTGATCATGTTACCTAGTTAGTTACTCAGGGCACTGATGATATTGCCTAGTTAGGGTAATTAAACGTCTGCAAGAAAACAAGGAAGCTCAGAGAGCACCAAGGATTCCCATTAATATCTATCTATCATCTATCTATCATCTATCTATCTATCTATCTATCTATCTATCTATCTATCATCTATCTATCTATCTATCATCTATCTATCTATCTATCTATCTATCTATCTATCTATCTATCTATCAATCATCTATCTATCATCTATCTATCCTGGGAAAGATGAGGCCAATGGAGGGGAAAAAAAGAAAAGTGTAAACTTGACCAGCTTTGTTTAGACGTTCAGAAGAAAAATAACGGTGCATACAAAAAAAAAAAAAAACCCACCCCTTTTTCCATCAAAAAGCGTCCATTCTGAACATATTTTCCCTCGATCTGAGTAAAATCAAATTGGATCCTTGGTGACCGCATCCATGCTATTTTTGTTGATATCATCTTTAGGATGCCCCCAGTCAGTGTAAAGTGTTTTTTTAAGGAGACTGATACGTATGCAACGGTGAGAATAACACCCGTTTTAGAGAATAACGCCCATTTGGGAGAAAATGGGTTTGTCTTAAGCAAAACGGCATCCCTCGAATTGTATACGTTATTGGGAAGGAAGCACCTCTGAACGTGGGGGATTTTCTCAAAAGGAGACAGATTGAAGTCGTGGCTGAGAAAAAGGAGAGAAAAGGCAGGGAGCAAAGGAACCAACAGCTGTTTGAAGAAAAAGGAGACTTCTCAGATCTGCCACAGACCAGATTCAAACTGGAGATGTCGCTTAGGAATCAGATCAGCGTCTCCTGAGTAATGACCGCAGGAGAGGCCGAAAAACCTTCTCCCCTTGTGTGCATGCATCTCCGTGTGGGTCCGAAAGGGGCAATTCAAGAACCCATGAAAAGCAAGGAAAATTTGAGAAGGAGCACAAGCATGCAATGCAGGGTCCCATTAAGGGCAATCATTCAGCACTGCACCATTTTCTGCAGATACCGTTTCCACCAGTGGTGGGATTCAAAACTTTTTACTACTAGTTCTGTGGGTGTGGCTTGATGGGCATGGCATGGCTTGGTGGGCGTGGCTTGGTGGGCATGGCAGGGGAAGGATACTGCAAAATCCCCATTCCCTCCCCACTCCAGGAGAAGGATACTGTAAAATCCCCATTCTCTCCCTACTCCAGGGGAAGGCTTCTGCAAAATCCCCATTCCCTGCCCACTCCAGGGGAAGGATACTGCAAAATCCCCATTCCCTTCCCACCCCCAGGAGAAGGATACTGTAAAATCCCCATTCCCTTCCCACCCCCAGGGGAAGGATACTGTAAAATCCCCATTCCCTCCACATTCCAGGGGAAGGATACTGCAAAATCCCCATTCCCTGCCCACTCCAGGGGAAGGATACTGCAAAATCCCCATTCCCTTCCCACCCCCAGGGGAAGGATACTGTAAAATCCCCATTCCCTCCACATTCCAGGGGAAGGATACTGTAAAATCCCCATTCCCTCCACATTCCAGGGGAAGGATACTGCAAAATCCCCATTCCCTGCCCACTCCAGGGGAAGGATACTGTAAAATCCCCATTCCCTTCCCACCCCCAGGGGAAGGATACTGTAAAATCCCCATTTCCTCCCCACCCCCAGGGGAAGGATACTGTAAAATCCCCATTCCCTGCCCACTCCAGGGGAAGGATACTGTAAAATCCCCATTCCCTGCCCACTCCAGGGGAAGGATACTGTAAAATCCCCATTCCCTGCCCACTCCAGGGGAAGGATACTGTAAAATCCCCATTCCCTGCCCACTCCAGGGGAAGGATACTGTAAAATCCCCATTCCCTGCCCACTCCAGGGGAAGGATACTGCAAAATCCCCATTCCCTGCCCACTCCAGGGGAAGGATACTGTAAAATCCCCATTCCCTTCCCACCCCCAGGGGAAGGATACTGTAAAATCCCCATTCCCTTCCCACCTCCAGGGGAAGGATACTGTAAAATCCCCATTCCCTGCCCACTCCAGGGGAAGGATACTGTAAAATCCCCATTCCCTGCCCACTCCAGGGGAAGGATACTGTAAAATCCCCATTCCCTTCCCACCCCCAGGGGAAGGATACTGTAAAATCCCCATTTCCTCCCCACCCCCAGGGGAAGGATACTGTAAAATCCTCATTCCCTGCCCACTCCAGGCGAAAAATACTGTAAAATCCCCATTCCCTCCCCACTCCAGGGGAAGGCTTCTGCAAAATCCCCATTCCCTCCCCACTCCAGGGGAAGGCTTCTGCAAAATCCCCATTCCCTCCCCACTCCAGGAGAAGGATACTGTAAAATCCCCATTCCCTCCACATTCCAGGGGAAGGATACTGCAAAATCCCCATTCCCTGCCCACTCCAGGGGAAGGATACTGTAAAATCCCCATTCCCTTCCCACCCCCAGGGGAAGGATACTGTAAAATCCCCATTTCCTCCCCACCCCCAGGGGAAGGATACTGTAAAATCCCCATTTCCTCCTGATCAGCTGGGACTCAGGAGGCAATGGGGGCAGGGCCAGTCAGAGGTGGTATTTACCGGTTTTCTAAACTACTCAAAATTCCCGCTACCGGTTCTCCAGAACTGGTCAGAGCCTGCTGAATACCACCTCTGGTTTCCCCCTCCAAAAATAAGACCAAACCAGAAAGTAAGCCCTAGCATGAGACTGACTCTGTCAACCATTTAGAGAGGGCTGTAAAAGCACTATGAAGCAGTATGTGTAAGTCTAAGTACTATTGCTATTGCTACCCACCCCAAAAGCCCCAGTTAAGATCACCAGCTAGATGGAGGCATTTGAGTACTGTATTTCCCCGAAAATAAGACCTAACTGGAAAATAAGCCCTAATGTGTCCTTTGGAACAAAAATTAATATAAGACCCGGTATTATTTTCAAGGAAAACACGGATAGCTAACAATCGGTCATCTGGCTAATTAAAAAGTCCCAAGACCACCACCCCACCCTGCAACATTTTAACGCATCCTCATCTTTGTCAGCATTAGAGTGACGCAGTGGCCTAGAGGTGGAGCTGTTGCCTCACAATCAGGAGGCTGTGAGTTCAATCCTAGGCAGAGTCAGATATTTCTCTCTCTGGACACAATGAGAATGTATCTGCTGAACAAAACCCCGCTCTGGTGACAGGAAGGGCATCGGGCCAGTAAACACTCTGCTAGCTCCATTCAAGGGTATTATGGGGTCGTTTAAAAGAGAGTGGGGGGAAAAAATCACCTTCGTCAGCATTATCATTACCAGCTAGCAAAAGCTTCCAGAAAGAACCTACTTTTTTATCTTTCCCTTTGCATTTCTTTTTGGAGTTGCTGCCTTCAACTGGACGGTGTACAAATGAAATCCATGTCTTGCGTGGATCTGTGATGCGCGGGTCTGGGGATCCTAGCATCTAAAGGAAGGAAGAGTAAAAAGGTGACACGGAGATCCTTCAGCCCAGGGGTGTCTAGCAGGCAGGCTGGCAGAGAGAGGGTTAGGGTTAGGGTTAGGGTTAGGCTTTCTTGCCTTATGACCCTGCCAGTTCCCAATTCTGGATCTGAAATCCAAGAAACAAAATTTACACAGAGGGAGGAGGGCAGCGGTGGGTTCCGGGTAGTACGGCCCGGTACGGCAGTGCCGGTAGTAGTCAAGAGCAGCGGCCACCGTACCAGTACGGTGGCTCATTTGACCACCCACCCACCCGCGTTCCATACCTGTTTTTTAAGCAACTGGGCCAATTGCGCACAACCTCCAACGAGCAGCTGGGTGTCACAGGGACGGTGGAGTGCGCACACATGCGCAGCGCACGTCAGGCATGTGGACAACGCACAGCCCACATGTGCACGAACGTACAACGAGCAACGTACCAGTAGAAAGGATAGGAGCAATCCATCACTGGAGGAGGGGGGGTCATGAAATTTATAGCCTGCAGATTCCCCCCCCCCCAATCCTTAAAAAAAAAGATTTGCAACTCCATGGGAATTAAAAAGGATCAAAGATGAAAACGTTAAGATGGCAAATCAGGCAAATCAGAAAGAAGAATGGGAGTTAAAAGCCAGCAACGACATACAGAAGTGGCTGCATCCATTTAACAAACAGCAATTTGTACCAGTGCTCTTCAAAAAAATAAAATACCGCTAGGGAACACCAAGACTTGAGCACAATAGACAACTGGCCCACAGACCGGGAAAAGAAAGGAGCAAACGATATATGTGCTTCGTTAGGCAGTAATGCAATTCTGATTAAGCCGTCGAAAGATACAGTGCATTGAAGAATCCAACCAATGAAAAGATAAGATTCAACCATGAGACATTAAACGTAGATGAAAAGGATGCCATCGCCATCTTCATTTAATGACTCCCATAATCCCTTGCGGGGTGGAGTCTGGGTAACTGAATGGAGCTAGCAGAGTATTTTCATGGCCAGATGCCCTTCCTGTCAGCAGAGCAGAGTTTTTCTTCAGCAGATATATTCTCATGGTGCCCAGAGAGAGAAATATCTGCCTCTACCTAGGATTGAACTCACAGCTTTCTGATTGGGGAGGTGAGAGCTCCAAGACTAGGCCATCGCATCACTCCATGAAAAGGATGCTACCTGCACAGCTAAATATATTAGCCGGCCACAGCCAAACATTTTTCTCAACGTCTACCATATTTGGCTCCCAATCAATTTGCTGGAGCTCTGAAAACGCACATAATGTCTCTTGCATTTGCTAAGGTCTCTGGGTCTTTCATTGGCCCTGCTAGACAGGATTCCCCAAGATCCAGGAAATTGGTACCCATCCATCTTAAAAGATCATTATCCAGGCCGGTCGGCTGGCTTTCTATCCAAGGGGAGGGAAGGATAACTCATCTCGTGAAGAACTGTGCCGCTGTAGTCCAACAATTGATTTATTGCTACTTCATTTACTAATGGACAGGATGGGGGAGATGATATCCTTTAAGCTAACCCCAGGCTAGGCCAGGGTTCTGCTTTAAAGAAGGCTTCTCTTGTGGCCAGCCGGCAGCGAGTGGAGCTGGCAGCAGATTCGGAGAGTAAGGAGGTTGGGGAAGAACCAGGGCCAGTCCTGGAGTCTGGGGAAGGGTCTGATGAGGGCTCTATATCGGAGGCAGAGAGAGGGCCAGGGCTGTCTGACAGTTATCAGCTGCCTTCAGAGTCAGACATCAGTGAGGCAGAAGAACAGCTGGAGTCTGTTCCCAGTGTGTGCGTGCGCAAAGTGGCCAGAGGAAGGAACAGCTAAAGGACAGGGGTCAACTTGGGAGTAAGGCCACAAGTGGAAGATGAATGGCCCCTCCCAGAGGGAATAAAAGAGGAGCGACAGGGGAGTGGAGTTTGCAGGAGGCAATTAGTTCGCTTAATTGATTCATGACTCTCCGAGACTCCTTGCCAAGTTTTGCAGATATCGGCCTGGCAGCTCTCCAAATATCTCACCAAGGCTGAAGGTTGACTCAGCCTTCCATCCTTCTTAGGTGGGTAAAATGAGGACCCAAATTGTTGGGGGCCAAAGGCGACTCTGTAAACTGCTTAGAGAGGGCTGTAAAACATTGTGAAGCGGTATATAAGTCTAAGTGCTATTGCTACTCCTTCCTTCCCTCCTTCCTTCCTTCCTTCCTTCCTTCCTTCCTTCCTTCCTTCCTTCCTTCCTTCCTTCCCTCCCTCCCTCCCTCCCTCCCTCCCTCCCTCCTTCCTTTCTCATTCTCTTTCCTGGTGGCCCCAGTGCGTATTGCAGGCTGTCTCTGACCACAGCCAAGAGTTCGATCCTGACCAGCTTCCGGTTGACTCAGCCTTCCGTCCTTCTGAGGTGGGTAAAACGAGGACCCAGATTGTTGAGGGTAAGGCTGACTCTGTAAACCACTTAGAGAGGGCTGTAAAGCACTATGAAGTGGTATATAAGTCTAAGGGCTATTGCTGTTGCTATCTTGGGTGCAAATGTCATCTTAAAACCTACATTTGATTAGCCAGGAAGTTTCGTGTCCGCTACAGGAGATTGGAAAAAATCCCTGTCCCTCCTTCGCATTTTCAGGAGAGTTCCCGCCATCTTTCTCACTTGAGACATTGCTAAACATACAGTCCAGGTAACTCCTGGATTCTGATAGTCCCATGATGGCGAACCTATGGGTTGTGCGCGCATGCATGGGGGAGCAGGGGGAGAATGCAGGGGAGCAGCATCCGCCCCCCCCCTCACCGCAGCTTGTTTTTGGTCCCAGGAGGCTGTAGGGAGACCTACTAGGCCCAAAATGGGGCGTTGGGGGGGTTGCACGCGCGGCGGGAGGGGGAGTACGGTGTGTGTGCGTCACATGTGCATGCACAGGGGAGTCGGATACACAGGGCGGGGGGTCGTGCCGTGCGCTCATTGCATTTCGGCACGCGGCAACAAAAAGGTTAGCCATCACTCTTGATAGCCCCTTCAGACACCATCCCCCCCTCCCCTTTTATAAACGAAAAGGCCACCGGGGGGGGGGGGCAATTGCAAGAGATCCCCAGAAGTTCCTCTGCCTCTGTTGCCCCAGGCAGATGTTGGCGGAACCACAGCTGTCTGCGCAGTGAGCCAAGAGGGGGGGACCCGAGTCACTCCTAGCGGAGGGCTAAGCACATTCCACGGTAATTGAATAATTAGTGTCAATGTTCAGATCCATCAGGCACGCCCTGCAGCCAAGCAGATTTCGCTGGCACCGGTTCAAGACTCTACTGTTCCCCCCCCCCCCCCCGGGACCCCAAATTGCTATCCGTGAAATGAGAATTTCACGAGCGATTCTCGAGCGTCATTTGTCTGGTTCACCCACAATATGCAAATAACTAACGCCAGGGCCCCCCCTTGAATAAGACCTACTCCAGTTTCTCCTGGAGAGGGAGAGAGAGAGAGGAGAGAGAGAGAGAGAGAGAGACAGACAGACAGACAGACAGACAGAGACAGAGAGATGAGAGACAGACAGACAGACAGATATGAGAGAGAGAGAGAGAGGGAGATATGAGAAAGACAGAGAAAGAGAGAGAGAGAGAGAGGAGAGAGACAGACAGACAGACACAGAGAGAGATGAGAGACAGACAGACAGACAGAGATGAGAGAGAGAGACAGAGACAGACAAAGAGAGAGAAATATGAGAAAGACATAGAGAAAGACACAGAGAGAGAGAGAGAGGGAGAGAGAGAGGAGAGAGAGAGAAACAGACAGACAGACAGAGACAGACAGACAGACAGAGATGAGAGACAGACAGACAGAAATGAGAGAGAGACAGAGACAGAGAGAGAGAAATATGAGAAAGACAGAGAGAAAGACAGAGACAGAGAGAGAGAGAGAGAGAGAGAGAGAGGGAGAGAGAGAGAGAGAGAGATTACAAAGTTGCCTTCCCAGAAAGCTTTCAGAGACTGGAACATAAATGCCAAGAGGGCATTGAAAAGTTAAAACAATGAGGTCGAATTTGGGGTGAGTGAAGGGGTGGCTTAATAAAAGAGCCAATTTCCACCCACATAGTCCATCCCGATCTTTGGACTCTCTTTTGCCATTTTTTTTCTCCGGCAAAGCTTCCTGGAATCACCCGGAAACGTTTGGGGCCCATTCCCCCACCGGGATGTCAGTAGCAGCTAAAGTAAGGCAGGGGTGGGGGGGCCTTCAAAAATTTTAGCAAAGGATTCGCTGCCTGGTTGCTGGGTGGGCCTGGGCATGATGGGCGTGGCTGACTTGGCCTCCTGCACCACGGCGGGAGAGGCATTTTTGCAAGTTGTTCTTGTGGCAAGTTGTTCCACTGTCAGGAAATTTCTCCTTAGTTCTAGGTTGCTTCTCTCCTTGATTAGTTTCCACCCGTTGCTTCTTGTCCTGCCTTCAGGTGCTTTGGGGAATAGCTTGACTCCCTCTTCTTTGGGGCAGCCCCTGAGATATTGGAAGACTGCTGTAATGTCTCCCCTAGTCCTTCTTTTCATTAAACTAGACAGACCCAGTTCCAGCAACAAAATTTCAGACAAAAGGAGGAATTGGAAGAAGGAAGAAGTGGCAGGCAGCTCCCCCAAGTCTTTTTTTTTTTTTTCATAAAATTGTTAGAAGAACCGAACAGACAAACTTCCCCCTTAAAACGAGGAACGGGTTACGGCCTGGGAAAACAAGCAAAAAGGAGCAAATCAGCCGCTCTTCTGCTTAAAGAAAGCTGGGCTCCTGAGGCACCCCTCCCTCCCCCCGAATTGGGTCTGCCTGCCATGGGCTGGCAGTGCCCTCGGGAACTCTGGATGGCTGGCAACTGCCTGCCCCTCTTGGTGTTCCTAGCTTCCTTTGCTTGCAGCCAGCCTGCTGCCAAATGGCCCACCAGCGACATGATTGATGGTTAAAATGATCACTCTGCCCTTGTGGTAGTATTATTTAATCCTCTTGGCCCGGCATGAACAATCCGGGGGATAAATGTGCCAGACTCTCTTTATCTTGGCAATCGTTGGCTTGAGCAGCCAGAACAAGAGAGAGAGAGAGACCAGAGAGAGAGAGAGAGAGAGAGAGAGAGAGAGAGAGAGAGAGAGAAAGACACACACAGAGAGACAGAGATGAGAGAGAGAGACGGAGAGAGACAGACAGAGAGAGAGATATATGAGAAAGACAGAGAGAGAGAGAGATGAGAGAGAGAGACAGAGAAAGATGTGTGAGAGAGACAGAGAGATATGAGAAAGACAGAGAGAGAAACACACACACAGAGAGACAGAGAGATGTGAGAGAGAGACAGAGAGAGAGATATGAGAAAGACAGAGAGAGAGAGACAGAGAGAGACACACACACAGATATGAGAAGGACAGAGAGAGAGACAGAGAGATGGAGAGAGCCAGAGAGAGACACACAGAGAGAGACAGACAGACACACACACAGAGAGACAGACACACACAGAGAGAGACACAGAGAGTGAGAGACAGAGAGATATGAGAGAGCCAGAGAGAGACACACACACAGAGTGAGACACACACACACACACACAGATACAGAGAGATGAGAAACAGAGAGAGATGACAGACAGAGACAAAGAGGAGAGGAAGAGAGGGGGGAGGAAGAGAGAGAGACACACAGAGAGAGACACAGAGAGAGAGATACAGAGAGAGAGAGATACAGAGAGACGAGAAACAGAGAGAGATGACAGACAGAGAGACAGACAGGAGAGGAGAGGAAGAGAGAGGGAGGGAGGAGGAAGAGAGAGAGAGAGAAGGGAAAAATCCCACACTCTGTCAATTTAGATAAGCCCAAGAGGGATGCTCTTTTGGCCAATCGTTATAGTCTGCCAGTGTGTTTTTCTTCTTTGGATTGAGGGAAGTAGGGAAGTAAACTTTTATTTTTGATACTCGTGCCTCTCAATAACTCGTCTCCACTTAGACTAGCCTCCCAAGAACTATTCTTCCTGGACTCCAATCCCATCATCATCCTTCAATGTTGACACGCTGGCTAAAGCTTGTGGAAACTGGAATTCACCCTCATGTGGAAGGCCACAAGCCAAAACCTTGCTTTCTCCTTGCAACTGAGGATACCATACCCAAGTGCAAAGTAAATAAAATTGGGCCCTTTTCTATCGCTAAGCTTTCCTCTCCAGTCATTGGCTCACGGCGTCTTTTAAGCTGCTTCCTGAAAAGCAACCTCTTAGGTCAGGGGTCTCCAAACTTGGCAACTTTAAGACTTGTGGACTTCAACTCCCAGAATTCCCCAGCCAGGGGAATTCTGGGAGTTGAAATCCACAAGTCTTAAAGTTGCCAAGTTTGGACACCCCTGTCTTAGGTAAAATTCTGATCTAGGAAAAAATCACGCTGTTGTCATAAAACTACACTCTTCCCAATCCGTTGACCCACAACTCTTTTAAGTACAGTAGACACAATTGCCTTTCATGGCTGTCTAAAGGGGAACCTGTCCCGCCTTTCCCTCCGGGAGGTTAATTACTTCCCAATCCTATCCCAGTTAGTTAATAAACCAACCGGGGGATAATTACCCAGTTCTGTGCGCAGACAACCGCAGCTTAGCAATAAATGGCATTTTCAAGTATTTTGAAACGCTTGTCAGAACAAAGTACCTATTTTGGGGGGGGGGGGTTGAAAGACTGCTGCTATTGTAATCGCACCCCTTGGAGCTGGGGGGGATTATCTGTTTCGGTTCCATGCCGGCCAAGAGACACAGCACCTGCGAGTTGCGTGGGACGCCACATCCTTTGCAATTTTGCAATCGTCGAGTTGCAATCGTTCAACAAAACGGAGGTGGCGATTCGAACGGAGGACGGGAAATTTCTCCTTATCATTCTGGCTTTCTGACAAGAGGAAGCATCCGGTGGACAGAGCTTCTCCCCACATCTCCAGTTAAGAAGTTCAGATTGCAAACTCCCCAAAAAACAAACAGAGTGTGTGTGTGTGTGTGTGTGTGTGTGATCTTTTGTGGGCTGGGAATCTGGAACTGGGTGTGGTTTTTTTTAGCAATAGCACTTAGACGTATATGCTGCTTTACAGTTCTTCACAGCCCTCTCTAAGCAGTTTATAGTCAGCCTTTTGCCCCCCCCCCCAACAATCTGGGTCCTCACTTGACCCACCTTGGAAGGATGGAAGGCTGAGTCAACCTTGAGCCTGGTGAGATTTGAACTGCTGAACTGCAGCTAGCAGTCAGCTGAAGTAGCCTGCGGTCGTCCACTGTGCCACCTCAGCTCTTTTTTGTTTTTGAGTTGGCTCCCCCCCTCCCCATGTCATAGCCAGGATAGATTAAGGTCACAAGTGCGAGTCACAAGTGAGGTACAGGTTGTTGTGGTCTGTCAGCCACCAGCCCCTCCAACAGCCGAATCAGAGGAGGCGTGGGAGTGAGGGCCAGCATCAAGGCAACCTGAGAGCTCCGAGGGGGAAGAGGGAATGGAGCTGTCAGACAGAAGCGGAGCCTGGGCTGTCCGTCAGCACTCAGACGGAGAGTTCACAGCCCCCAGGTCTGGAGGTGGCTGATGAGGAAGAGGAGGAACAGCTGGGTCCAGTGCCTGACACGTGGATGCGCAGAAGGCAGAGGAGAGGAGAGCAGTGGAAATCAATGGGCCGGTCCTTGGGATGGAAGAAGTCTCACCCTAGCTCTGGGGATAAAAGGCAAGGAGTGGAGATGAATAGATGTGGCAGACAATTATTGATCCTCCTGCCGGTCAGCCCCTGCTGTGTGTGTGAGAGAGTGTCAGGATTCCAAATAGCATCCAAAAGTAAATCAGAGTCCGAGGCGAAGGATCCCTCAAAGTTCCAATTTATTAAAAGAGCCACATTGGCCCATCTGGGAAAACCCGAATCTGAAAGCTTCCCGGTTTTCTCCACCCAGCTGAAAGTTCAAGATCTT
The DNA here is from genome assembly GCF_964273705.1 of Natrix helvetica. Lineage (NCBI taxonomy): Eukaryota > Metazoa > Chordata > Lepidosauria > Squamata > Natricidae > Natrix > Natrix helvetica. The sequence goes on from NC_138551.1 coordinate 149,095,078, forward strand.
GCCCCCACACCCACAAGTCCATCCCATGGTCCAATCTCCCACTGCCATGCTGGCAGCTTCCACCCATCCACTTCCGGTCAGGTGCAGAGCTGCTGAGACAAAGGATGACCTTGGCTTTCTAGAAAGAATGTTGTTATGGCTACATATCATCTAACTCCATTTTTCTCTGGGGCTGCTGGCCCTTCTAATAAAGGGAACGCTTAGTTAATTACAGAGGGTTTGTCGTGTTTGGGAGCCGGGTCAAAACACAGGTGCTTCTTGTCTCAGCAATCATTTTGGCCACTCTAAATGACAGCGGCGGTGGAAAAGTGACTTCTGACCATTTTTTTCACACTTACGGCCATTGCAGCCTCCCCGGGGTCACGTGATCAAAATTTGGATGCTCGACAACTGGCTGATGACGGTTGCAAGCATCCCAGCCAGGGTTGCGTGATCCCCACTTCCAACAAGCAAAGTTGAAGGGGAAGCCTAAGCATCCGTGTTACTCACTAAACCACTGTTAGTGTTAGTACCACTGCCGAAAGCCAGGCTCAAAATCAATGAAAGACTTCTTTGGTGGAATATGAACGTGGATGGGGTTTGCAGTGGGTTCTTCCAGAGCTCCAGCAGGATAAATGGAGCACCCGTGTGGGGTGATAAACTTTTTTTAAAAAGCCTCGATGATTTATGCAAATCGTCCAGAAATCCATTTGCCTTTTATGGTCTTAACTGCAGGATTAGCGTTTGCAATTGAAGGCCAGTTCATCATTTTTCGCAATGGCAACCAAAGTCTAGAGATCCCAAACGGGGTGGGATAAACTTTCCCTCCTTGTTAGATCCTCTTTGATATTAAAAAAAAATGCTTTCATAAAACGCTCATTACTACTACCAACTTCAGGAACGGAAAACTATCTTTAGGCAAGAAAAACGTTTAGGCAAGAAAAACAAAATGCACTAGGTACAGTATAGGTGGTACCTTGCTCAATAGCAGTAACTGTGAGAAGGGATCTTGGAGTCCTAGTGGACAACCGTTTAAATATGAGCCAGCCGTGTGCAGCAGCTGCCAAAAAAGCCAACCCAGTTCTAGGCTGCATCAACAGAGGGATAGAATCAAGATCATGTGAAGTGTTGATACCACTTTATAAGGCCTTAAGAAGGCCACACTTGGAATACGGCATCCAGTTTTGGTTGCCATGACGTAAAAAAAGATGTGGAGACTCTAGAAAGAGTGCAGAGAAGAGCAACAAGGATGATTAGGGGACTGGAGGCTAAAACATACAAAAAACGGTTGCAGGAACTCTGTCTAGTTTGATGAAAAGAAGGACTAGGGGAGACATGATAGCAGTCTTCCAATATCTCAGGGGCTGCCCCAAAGAAGAGGGAGTCAAACTATTCTCCAAGGCACCTGAAGGCAGGACAAGAAGCAAAATGGGTGGAAACTAATCAAGGAGAGAAGCGACTTAGAACTGAGGAGAAATTTCCTGACAGTGAGAACAATTAATCAGTGGAACAACTTGCCTCCAGAAGTTGTAAATGCTGCAACACTGAATGTTTTTAAGAAGAGATTGGATAACAATTTGTCTGAAGTGGTGTAGGGTTTGCTGCCTGAGAAGGGGGTTGGACTGGAAGACCCCCCAAGGTCTCTTCCAACTCTGTTATTCTATTCTATTCTATTCTATTCTATTCTATTCTATTCTATTCTATTCTATTCTATTCTATTCTATTCTATGCTGCTCTACTCTACTCTACTCTACTCTACTCTACTCTACTCTACCCTACCTACCCTACTCTATTCTATTCTTCATTCTATTCTATTCTACTCTATTCTATTCCTCATTCTGTTCTGTTCTATTCTACTCTATTCTATTCAACGGGGGCAGGGGGAGAAATCCTCTCGAATCTTACCGCCTTCTCCCAAGGAGGGCGGTTTTGTCCTCACCACTTGGCGTTCAGAGATAGACTGCCTCTGACCATGGATGCCCGTCGCATTTAGCAACCCCTCACCAGACAGATCCAATTCTAAGGCTCTATTTAAACTTTGTCTACATTTCATGTAAATTTCGTTCTTAGTTAAACCCATAAGTCGCCTTGGAAAGTTGGAATAAAGGTACGGAAATAAAATAATAAGGAGTCTTCCTTTGAGGGCCTCCAGCTGCTCCGTGAAAACTTTCCTTTTTAGGAAGGATTGGAACTTTTAGAGGCACGGTTGAATCCCGCGAGTTCTTTTTGATTGATTGATTTTTTCCCCCCTCCTGCTTCCATCTCCCCCTCCACTTCATTATGGACTTATCCATGGTTCCTTTTCTGCAATTATGAAGGGGATAATTTCCCTCCTGGATGAGTATATTGGGGAAGACTCTCTTCCCAGCCAGGTTTAGACCCTGACATGCTGGCTAATTACTTCTCTATGCTTGACTGCACCCAGTTTGTCTTAGCTTCCTTTCTCTGTGGCTTCCATAGAATTGGGGGGCGGGGGGGGCGGGTAACGGACGACTGGATTACGCGAGCAAGTTGCAAGTCAAGGAAACAAGGGGTGGGCTAAAGGAAAAATAGTTCACGTAAAACTGAAGGGAGCCCCTAAACATTGGATGCAAAAAAAGCCCTTCTGTCTGCTCTGAGTGTTGTTGGGTTTTTGTTTTTTGTTTTTTTGGCCAGCTTAGTTTTTGGGAGGGGCTGCCAGAAAGAGGTGGCAAAGTTACTTCTGCCCTTTGCGCTCTTACACAAACCTTGAGGGCTTGTAATGTTATAAACTTCCCTCCCACCCCTTCACCTCTCCCACCCTGAGTTAGTCCCACTTCTTCTAAACCTCCATCCCCTTCCATTCTCAACCTGCCTTTTCGGATGGTTGAATTCCCTCTCCCATCAAACCCAAGAAGTATGGAGTTTGCAGTCCAGAGGACTGGCATTACAGCCTGGTCTGTGTGGGCTGGGACCAGTGGAATTCCCCCCCCCCCTTACACAGAGAGTTGCCCCCATGGATGTGCCAATAGAATAGGGATAGGGATAAGGATAAGGATAAGGATAGAATAGGGATAAGAATAGAGTAGAGTAGAGTAGAGCAGAGCAGAGCAGAGTAGAGCAGAGCAGAGCAGAGCAGAATAGAATAGAATAGAATAGAATAGAATAGAACAGAACAGAATAGAATGTAGTATGGACAGAATAGAATAGAGGATAGAAGAGAATAGAGAATAAAATAGAAAATAGAAGAGAGAAGAGAAAATAGAAAATAGAAGAGAAAATAGAATAGAGAAGAGATGAGAAGAGAATAAAATAGAAAATAGAATAGAAAATAGAATAGAGAATAAAAGAAAATTGAGAATAGGATAGGATAGGATAGGATAGGATAGGATAGGATAGGATAAGAATAGGAGAAGGGTAGAATTAGAATAGAATGGAGTGGAGTGGAGTGGAATGGGATGGAATAGAATAGATTGAATAGAATAGAATAGCTTTATTGGCCATCTTCCCCAACAACGCTGGCAAAAGGAGAGAGTCATAGACATTATAATTTCCCCCCTTCCTTCCTTCTTCTTTAGTTTCTGGATCATGACGAGATCTCTCCAAAGGTTATGACGAGATTGTTTGGATTGATTAGAGTCATTTCCCTTGTTCCCCATTTCCAACCCAACAGATTATCAGCGGGCGGGGGGGGGGGAGCCTACAAGCAAAGTATGATGGGCGGTCTTGCCAATGTCAGATAAGTCACCTTTGATAACAGAAGCTCGCTTTCCCATCCTCAGGGCTAACTGTTCACCCTACAATCCCAACTTAAACCAGAGGAATCCTCCGCCTATTGCCAGAGTGAATGTCATCAAACCAGCCGTCCCAATGTCATCCAAAAAACCATGACTCCATTTGGCTGGCGTGGCTATCTTTTTAGGAGGATTAGAAAAGTCTTGGGAATCCCAACTCCTTGTCTCATTAAATTAGGAGGGAGGTGGGTCGTGCAATTTGGGAAAAGCGAGCCCACCCCAATTTGCTTGGATTCCCAAACTCCCTTACCTTGGCGTGTCCATTCAATTCTTCGCTGTTGGACAGAGTGGTGTTGGGAAGGGCCTCTGTGTATTGGTTAGGCTCCTTGGGTCTCTTCCTTGGCTCTCTCTTGGCCGCCGTCACCCGTGGGAAATTTGGGGATTCCTGGCAGATCAGCATCACCACAACCAACCAGCCCCAGTAACGTCGCCTCTCTTTGGGGCATATCATCATCTTCAAGCCAGAGGAGAAGCGACCTTCTTTCAAGACGGAAATCAGAAATGGGTCAGACTTGGGATGGCTGCGTTGGTCTCTTCTTCCGTAAACTGGCTCGGCTTCTAATCACCCCGAGAGAATCCCATTCGCAAGCAACACGGAACCATCGCCAGCCGTCGTGCCGTTTTTCTGTCTTCAGGTGGCCTGCTTAAACCACCGGCCCACGTTGAGAAGGCACTCCCCCTCTGCCGGCAGCCTTCTCAAAACAAAAAAATTGAGCTCTTCCCTGCCAAACTCATCCTCGTCTTCTTCCCCTTTTGGGCCAAAAATAAAATGTCCAAAGCTTCAAAAGTTGCAAGAATCTCTTCGAAACAAGGGCAGACCCAAAGCTGAAGAGTCAGAGTTGCTTGCTTTACCGATGATTTAAAAAAAGAAAAATTGCATTTCTGCATGGGCCAGGACCCTGATCTTAAAACTCCACAATTTCCCGCTTATCAAAGAAAAGAAAAAAAGCAAAAAAAAACCCACAAACCCCTCAAATCCTTCCTGAATTTTTCTGCCCCCTAAGAAACAACCTGACAACCATTGCTTTCTCCCTCCACCAACTTTTCTCCTGAATCTTCTCTCTCTCCCTGTCCCCCCACCACCAAGAGGAATGTCCCACTGCCCCTGTCTATTAAGCGGAGCCTTTGGCAGGGCAGGTTCTCCAAATCGCCAGCTCCTTGCGTCCTTGCCTGCCAACTGCAGGCTGGCATAAACCTCCCTGGAGTAATACTGCTCCGTGAATAAATACAATTTTTTTTTGCGGGAGAGTTTTGCATCAACTTGAAAGGAAGGGGAGTGAAAAAGAGGAGAAGGAGAGGAGGGGGGAGGAAGGGAGGGTAATTCGTATGGAGAGGGAGGGACCACATTCTAAAGAGCTGTCCAGGCTGGTCTCTTCGCATTCCTATTAAGGGGAGACTGTCGGGAGAAGCAGACTCTTCCCCTCCTGTGCCAAAGCCGTTTAAATCAGAAATAAACTTCTTTCCCCTGACTGTGTCTTGTTTAGCCTTTTGCAAATCCTCTTTCTTTTCCATCTCGCAAAATCGTCTCTATTTAGCCGAGGAAGATATAGATTACGTGACTGTTGGGCTTGCAAACCATGGCTTCTTGTTTTTACAGGTGTTCCTGTTGGATCTACAGGATCATAAAATGCAAGGCAGCCTCCGGTTTTCATCCTCGGAAAGGTAGGTGGGAAACCCCGCAGTGGGTTTCCTAGCCAAGGAAGCTCTTGAACCTGGAAGTCTGCAATCTTAGCCTTTTGCCCTAAGCCCTGATTCACGCCAGCAATCCAGTGCTGTTGTCCTTCATCTTACAGCAGGTAGGTAATAATAATGAAGGCTTCCAGCAATGTATTTCTTGGGGAGGTTAGTCAATGACTGGAAAGCCCCACAATCAAGGTAAACTAGACTGGCAAAAAGCCCCACAGTGGGTTTCCCAGCCAAGGAAGCGTTTGAACCTGGATGACTGCAATCTTAGCCTTTTGCCCTAAGCCCTGATTCACGCCAGCAATCCAGTGCTGTTGTCCTTCATCTCACAGTAGGTAGGTAATAATAATGAAGGCTTCCAGCAATGTATTTCTTGGGGAGGTTAGTCAATGATTGGAAAGCCCCACTATCAAGGTAAACTAGACTGGCAAAAAGCCCCACAGTGGGTTTCCCAGCCAAGGAAGTGCTTAAACTTCTGCAATCTTAGTGTCACGTTCCGGCGTTCACGTTGAATACAAACAGAGAGTCAGTTTGTTTGGTGAAAAACTTTATCTCTATCTAATATTATGTGATAATCAGCACTAAACTTCATCAATGATTTGGATGAGGGAATAAATGGGGAACTCATCAAATTTGCAGATGACACCAAGCTGGCAGGAATAGCCAACACTCCAGAAGATAGGCTTAAGATACAGAAGGATCTTCACAAACTTGAACATTGGGCACAATCTAATAAAAAGAGTAAGGTTCTACATTTAGGCAAGAAAAACGGAATGCACAGGTACAGTTTAGGTGGTACCGTGCTCAATAGTAGTAACTGTGAGAGGGATCTTGGAGTTCTAGTGGACAATTGTTTAAATAGGAGCCAGCAGTGTGCAGCAGCTGCCAAAAAAGCCAACACAGTTCTAGGCTGCATCAACAGAGGGATAGAATCAAGATCACGTGAAGTATTGATGCTGCTTTATAATGCCTTGGTAAGGCCACACTTGGAATACTGCATTCAGTTCTGGTCGCCACGATGTAAAAAAGATGTGGAGACTCTAGAAAGAGTGCAGAGAAGAGCAACAAAGATGATTAGGGGACTGGAGACTAAAACATATGAAGAACGGTTGCAGGAACTAGGTATGTCTAGCTTAAGAGAAAGAAGGACTAGGGGAGACATGATAGCAGTGTTCCAATATCTCAGGGGTTGCCACAAAGAAGAGGGAGTCAAGCTATTCTCCAAGGCACCTGAGGACAGAACAAGAAGCAATGGGTGGAAACTAATCAAGGAGAGAAGCAACTTAGAACTGAGGAGAAACTTCCTGACAGTTAGAACAATTAATCAGTGGAACAGCTTGCCTCCAGAAGTTGTGAATGCCCCAACACTGGAAGTCTTTAAGAAGATGTTGGATAGCCATTTGTCTGGAATGGTATAGGGTTTCCTGCCTAGGCAGGGGGTTGGACTAGAAGACCTCCAAGGTCCCTTCCAACTCTACTATTGTATTGTATTGTATTGTATAAATGACAATGATACAAAGGTAAGTAAATCCAAGTCAGTTCTAACCAAGTTAACACCATCACTCATGTATATATACCATTACCCCACCCAGCTCCATCCACAACTCCACCCAGATGACACCCAACCACCATCACCAATCACCATGACCCACACCCTCAGCCACACCCCCACTCAGTGTCATCATAGCCTCCTTCCTGGTTAGCCGCATCCGAGCAGAAAAGTTACGTCAGAGTAGGCAGTTGCACCTGAGTAGAAGAGTTACGTCAGAATAGGCAGTTGCACCCAAGTAAAAGTTACTCTGCAGAGTAGGCAGTTGCACCCGAGTAGAAGAGTTACATCAGAGTAGGCATTTGCACCCGAGTAGAAGAGTTACTCTGCAGAGTAGGCAGTTGCACCCGAGTAGAAGAGTTACATCAGAGTAGGCAGTTGCACCCGAGTAGAAGAGTTACTCTGCAGAGTAGGCAGTTGCACCCGAGTAGAAGAGTTACTCTGCAGAGTAGTGAGGGAAGCCTTGCAGAGCCACATGCAGCTACAGGCTCTGCCAACATCAGAGAGTCAACATCAACGTGGCAGCGTTGGTGGTGTGTAAGCATGGCTGAGCAGGCGTGACGATGGACGGGATCCCCCCTGAATGGCAGCCTGAGGCTGACATGCCGCCCCCCTACCACTGGAGACGACTCTGGAAGAAAAAAAGCGCTATTAGCGGTATCCTCTATAGCAGTGATGGCAAACCCATGGCACGCGTGCCACAGGTGGCACGTGGAGCCATTTCTCAGGGCACGCGAGGCGCTGCCCTGTCAGCTGGCCAGCGCGTATGCGCGCGATGGCCAGCTGAGTTCACCCTTTTTTAAAGCCATATTTCACCCTCCCCAGGCTCCAGGGCCTTTATAGGAGCCTGGGGAGAGCGAAAACAGTCTCCCCCGCCCCAGCGGAAGCCCTCCGGAGGCGTCAGGGAAGCCTCCAGACAGTCCCTGAAGCCTTCGGAGCGCTCAAAATGACCCTCCGATCAAACTGAAGTGACTTCCTGTTTACTTGTAGGGTCGTTTTGAGCGCTCTGAAGGCATCAGGGAAGCCTCCGGATGGTCCCTGAAGCCTCCGGAGGGCATTCGGGGGGGGGCGGGGGAGGCTGTTTTTGCCCTCACCAGGCTCCTATAAAGCCTCTGGAGCCTGGGAAGGGCGAAAAAAGCATGTAAAAATGGGAGGGGTCACGCCTGTAGTGCGCGCATGCGCACTAGGGGTCACGCATTGCATTATGGGTGTGGCAGGACCTCCCTGCACTCTCCCCACTTATGGCACATGAGCCAAAAAAGGTTCACCATCGCTGCTCTATAGGTTTATCAGGGTATCGACGATGGAACCGGGCAATCAGGCGTGGTGTGCGCACCTCAGATGACCTCACCCACGATGCGTCTGTAAACGGGTATCCCTTCCAAACTACTAAATACTGCAAAGTACCATGACGACGACGGAAAACTACTATCTGTTCAATTTCATAATGGCGTTCACCATCAACCTGCACCGGAGACGGTGATGTTGGAAGATTACGTAGCCCAGTGGTGGTCACCGGTTTGAGTAAACTGCTGTGAAACACCGGGTGGGTTTTCCCCAACGGGGGAGGCAGCTTTAGTTCCGGATGAATTACTCTGACAATTGGGAATGGATTTGGGACCCAGCTTACGGCAGGGCACTTTAAGGCTTATATACTTGGTAGATAAAAATACCTTATCCCCGACCCGAAACGTTGGTTGTGGACTACGTTTCTTGTCAGTGTGTCTCTTGTACGTTTCTGCTGCTACCCGTAATGCTTTTTGGACATTTTCCCACACTGGATACATGTAGTCTATCCATTCCTTTATGGTTCCATGATCATCAGTGGCTTGGGGACATTCAGGTGTAGGCATGAAATCAAACCCATTCACAATAAGGTATGGGGTAAACCCAATACTACTATATACTGCATTGTTATGTGCAACTTCAGCAAATGGCAGTAGATCCGCCCAGTCAGTTTGCTGATATTGCACATAACAACGGAGATACCATTCCACTGCAGCATTAGCCCTCTCTGCTGTGCCATTGGTAGCCGGACGGAACACATAACTCAAACCCTGAGAGGACCCCCACCCTCCTCAGGAAGCTGCTCCAAAATTAAGCAGTAAACTGTACCCCTATGCAGGTACTCCTTGACTTACAACCATTCGTTCAAAGTTACGACGGTGCTAAAAAAAAGTGACTTAGGACCAGTTTCCACACTTAGGACCCCTCCAGCATCCCCATGGTCGTGTGATCAAAATCTGGGCACTTGGAAACTGGAATGTATTTGCAACGGTTGCAAGAGAGGTCATACAACGAGGCGCTGAACAACTGCCTCACTTAGCAACTGACATTTTGGGCTCAATTGTGGTAAGTCAAGGACTTACCTGTACTTTAAAACAGAGACATTACCCTGCCAACAAAAGTGTGTGTAGTCAAGGCTATGGTTTTCCCAGTTGCCATGGATGGCCGTGAAAGTTGGACCGTAAGGAAGGCTGAGCGCCAAAGAATGGAGGCCTTTGAACTCTGGTGCTGGAGAAGAAGACTCCTGCATTGAGTCCCTTGGACTGCAAGGCCATCCAACCGGTCAGTCCTAGAGGAGATCAACCCTGACTGCTCTTTAGGCGGCCAGATTCTGAAGATGAAACTCAAATCCTTTGGTCACCTAATGAGAAGGAAGAAGGACTCCCTGGAGAAGAGCCTCATGCTGGGAACGATGGAGGGTAAGAGAAGAAGTAGGGGACGGCAGAGAAGGAGGTGGCTGGATGGAGTCATCGAAGCAGTAGGCGTGAGCTTAAATGGACTCCAGAGGATGGGACAGGACCGGAAGGCCTGGAGGAACATGGTCCATGGGGTCGCGATGGGTCAGACACGACTTTGCAACTAACAACAGCCTGTACTTTAAGCTAGTATTTTTTCCCCCCAATGTGGGCAGCCCAAAAACTCTTAGTATCTTGATACTAGTAAGTTGATACTCCAAATATATCTTGAAATCCAGTGGCTTCACCATCGCTGCAGGCTGTGGTCTCCCTCTGTTTTTTTCCTCACCTTGCAGAAAACCATTCCAGCAAATGCTGTCGGATAAAAAACGAAGCTGGCCCTCGACTTACAACAATTCATTGACCATTCAGAGTTACAACGGCACTGAAAACCATGTTTCATACTTACGACCATTGCAGTAGCCCCATAATCATGTGGTCAAAATTTGGCCGTTTGGCAACCGTCTCATATGGATCACAGTTGCAATGTCAGTCACCGTTTGACTAACTTAACTGAAGCGACTCACTTAACAACGGTGCCAAGAAAGGCTCGTAAAATGAGGCAACAACTGTTTTGCTTAGCAACAGAATTTTGGGGTTCAGTTGTGATCCTAAGTCAAGGACTACCTACCATGTTTCCCCGAAAATAAGACCGGGCCTTGTATTATTTTTTTGCTCCCAAAGTTGCATTAGGGCTTATTTTCGGGTTAGGTCTCATTTGTGGGGGGGAATGTGGTACTAAATGTGTCCGTCTGGCTGATGATCTTGACTGGGTCTTATTTTTGGGGGTAGGGCTTACATTACAACACCTTGAAAAATCATGCTAGGGTTTATTTTCTGCTTGGATCTTATTTTCGGGGAAATGGGGTATATTTATCACCCATCTCTCTCTCTCCCGCAATACTCAGATTGAGTTCCCCGTTCTGCTTAAGGTTGAGGATTCCATTCATCTGACATCCAAAATAAGGGACCTGCCCTAATTTATTCTCCCCAAATTGAAACAAACTTTGGAAGTTTGTGCTGCACTTACATAGAAGGTAAAGGTTCCCCACGGACATATGTGCTAGCCATTCCCGACTCTAGGGGGCGCTGCTCATCTCTGTTTCAAAGCCAAAGAACCAGCGCTGTCCAAAGACGTCTCTGTGGTCATGTGGCCGGCATGACTCAACTCCCGAAGGCGCACGGAACGCTGTTCCCTTCCCACTAAAGGTGGTTCCTATTTTCCTACTTGCATTTTTTAATGTGCTTTCGAACTGCTAGGTTGGAAGAAGCTGGGACAAGGAATGGGAGCTCACTCCATTAGGTGGCGCTAGGGATTCGAACTGCCGAACTGCCGACTTTTTTGATCAACAAGCTCAGTGTTTTAGCTACTGAGCCACCGCGTCCCTCTTACTTAGAAAGCCAGGCCTAAATCATGATAGCTCCTTCACTGCAATTCAAGAGCAAAATCAGAGATTCGTAGACTTACATTTATTTAAGGGGCTGAGGAAAGGGAATATTAGTGTAAAAAATGTACCGAAAAATCCTCTTTTTCTTCATCTGGCAGTTTATCACCTAGGCAACGCTGAAAACTTTCATCCTTAGCCAGAGTGGTAGCATGCTGGCTTGTACGTTTTAATTGTTTATCAAGTCTTTAGTTAATTGGCTGCTTTTATCAACACGTTTTTTTTTTAAGCCTCAGGATTACAGCTAATTGCGTTTTGCTGTTAAGTGGGCTGGTTTTAATTGGCATGTTGCATTTTTAAAATAAAAATAATTGTAAAGATTTTTGTTTACTGTTGGCCTCCGATGTTATTTCCTTGCCTTTTGCATCGGTTGCTTGCAACAGCCGAGTCGAAAGTGATTCGATCTGTTTCTTCCATGCTTAGATTAACAGAGTTGGAAGGGACCTTGTAGGTCATCTAGTCCAACCCCCCGCTCAAGTAGGAGACCCTACACCATTTCTGACAAATGGCAGTCCAATCTCTTCTTGAAAGCCTCCAGTGATGAAGCTCCCACAACTTCTGAAGGCAACTTCTGTTCCACGGGTTGATTGTTCTCCCTGTCAGGAAATTCCTCCTTATTTCTAGGCTGAATCTCTCCTTGTTTAGTTTTCATCCATTATTCCTTGTCGGGCCTTCAGGTGCTTTGGAAAATAGCTTGATCTCCCTTCCCTCTATGGCAGCCCCTCAAATATTGGAAGACTGCTATCCTGTCTCCCCTGGTCTTTCCCTTCACTAGACTAGCCATGCCCGGTTCCTGCAACCGTTCATCGTATGTTTTAGCCTCCAGTCCCCTAATCCTCCTGGTTGCTCTTCTCTGCACTTTTTCTAGAGTCTCCACATCTTTTTTATAGTGCGGTTCTTACTTTTAGGTTGCCCCTCTCCTTGATTAGTTTCCATCCATTATTCCTCGTCTGGCCTTGGGTGCTTTGGAAAATAGTTTGAGCCCCTCCCCTTTGTGGCAGCCCCTCAAATATCGGAAGACTGCTATCCTGTCACCCCTAGTCCTTCTTTTCATTAAACTAGACATGCCCAGTTCCTGCAACCGTTCTTCCTGTTTTAGCCTCCCGTCCCTAAATCCTCTTTGTTGCTCTTCTCTGCACTCTTCCTAGAGTCTCTGCATCTTTTATAGTGTGATGACCAAAATTTGAGGCAGTACTCTAGGTGTGGCCTTACTAAGGCTTTATAGAGGTTGTATACTTGATTTCAGACATCTCCAAAGATTGGATTATTCACTCATGCAGTTCTCGTGTACATGTATGTTCATTTCTCGGTCTTTTCATGCATCTCCCCCATAAGTGTCCAGATTCATAGGATTTGCGCTTAGTGCACAGGACAATCTACCATAACGCCCTATGTGTTAATGACTACTTTTACTTCAACTGCAATAACACAAGGGCGATCAATAGACACAAACTAAACGTAACCCGCTCTAATCTTGATTGCAGGAAAAGCGATTTCAGCAAGAGTAGTAAATGTGTAGAACACCCTACCTGATCCTGTTGTTAGTTCCTCTAACCCCCATTACCTTTGACCTTAAGCTGTCTACCGTGGACCTTACACGTTTCTTAAGAGGTCCCTAAGGGGGCTTGCATAAGCGCACCAGCGTACCTACCGTCCCTGTCCTACTGTCCCCATTGGTGTGCACTCTTTTTATGTGTCGATGGCTACGTTTAGCTTATTTATAGCCATTTATTTGTGCCATTTTTTTTTCATGCGTTGTCATACTCGTTGACTAAAATAAATACAATCAATACATAAATAAGATTTCATCTTCCATTCTATCAAGGCCCTTCAGAAGATGGTTTGCTGCTGCTGCTTCTGCTTCTTCTTCTTCTTTTCTTCTTCTTCTTCTTCCTCCTCCTCCTCCTTCGAGGTTTTCATTTTGTGGGTTTTGTGCGCAGAATAGAGCTATCCAAAGCTGGGGGAGGAAGGGGGGGGGGTGAAATGGCAAAATACAGACATCTTTATTTTAAAAATAAAAAGTATTTTCCGATTGAAGAGGAGGGGCCTGTTTGGCACCGTCTCCCGTGTTTCGCGATGTTGTGCGCTCAATCTGAAGGGGGGGGGGAGGCGGGGAGAAGAGGATAAGTAAGGAAGGCAGGAAAAAGCAAGTGAGAAAACAAGAACGGGAGTAGAACACAACGACAAGAAAAGATTCGCCTTCCCCACGGTCTGCAAAACTGTCTGGGTTGCTGAGCTGCCATATGAGAGATTGCCCTATTAACATGTCATCAAGTCATCGTTCCTCCCCCTCCTCTATTCGCAGCCTGTCTGCAGCTCACCCCCCAAATGGGGGCTCGAGACGCCAAAGCAAGTTAAATATTATTAACAAAGAATGGTTGCCAGCATAGTTTGCGAGGAATGCAAGATAGTTTTTGTTTTTTGGGGAGGAGGAGTAAGAGAAGGGAAAAGATACAGCGTGAAGAGAGATGGGCTATTTTAACTTATTCCGTCATTCTAGGAAGATTCCGTCTCTTTTAAGTGGTTTCCCTGGAATTTTGGGTCAATGCAATCAACGTGGTTTTTAAACCGACAGCTTGATTTTAGCCCAGCAGTTTGGATCGAATGGATAACCCTGTTTCCCCAAAAATAAGACCTCCCCGGATAATAAGAGCAATCCGGCTCATTTGAAGATTTGAACGAGACGCCTGTAACAACAATGGTGGTGTTCTCAATGGTGAAAAAAAGGTTCTACATTTAGGCAAGAAAAACGAAATGCCCAAGTATAGTATATGTGGTGCTTCACTCAATAGTAGTAACTGTGAGAAGGGATCTTGGAGTCCTAGTGGACAATCCTTTAAATAGGAGCCAGCCGTGTGCAGCAGCTGCCAAAAAAGCCAACCCAGTTCTAGGCTGCATCAACAGAGGGAGAGAATCAAGATCACGGGAAGTGTTGATACCACTTTATAAGGCCTTGGTAAGGCCACACTTGGAATATTTGCATTCAGTTTTGGTCTCCACGATGTAGAAAAGATGTGGAGACTCTAGAAAGAGTGCAGAGAAGAGCAACAAAGAGGATTAGGGGACTGGAGGCTAAAACATATGAAGAACGGTTGCAGGAACTGGGTATGTTTAGTTTAATGAAAAGAAGGACGAGGGGAGACATGATAGCTGTGTTCCAATATCTCAGGGGCTGCCCCAGAGAAGAGGGAGTCAAGCTATTCTCCAAGGCCCCTGAGGGCAGGACAAGAAGCAATGGGTGGAAACTAATCAAGGAGAGAAGCGACTTAGAACTGTAAGGAGAAATTTTCTGACAGTTACAACAATTAACCAGTGGAACAACTTGCCTGAAGAAGTTGTGAAGTTCCAACACTGGAAGTTTTTAAGATATTGGATAACCATTTGTCTGAAATGGTATAGGGTTTCTTGTCTAGGCAGGGGGTTGGACTAGAAGACCTCCAAGGTCCCTTCCAACTCTGTTATTCTATTCTATTCTAACAGAAAAAGAAAGGGAGGGAGGAGAGGACGAGAAGGGAAGGAAGAAAGAGGGAAGGAGAGGAAGGTGGAAGGGAGAGAAAGAGGAGAGAGAATAGGAAGGGGAAGAGGAAGAGTAGGAGAGAAGAAAGGGAAGAAGGAAGCAGAAGAAAGGAAGTAGAGGAGGGAGGGAAAAAAGAAAGGGGAAAGAAGGTGTTGTTAAAACAGGTGGATGGGATGGTAAATAAAGCAACTCAAACTGTATATAATAACCTTTTAAAAGGAATAACAAATGTATAAGGATGACAAATGTAAAGAATAACTATGTGAATGTATACCTATAATTGTATGTAAGAGAATAAATAATTTTTCCCAAAAAAAAGCCCACCCCTGAAAATAATGCAACACAGCAGCAGCCACGAGGTGACCACGCTCGCCGCCTCCTGCACCTCAAAAATAAGGCCTCCCCGAAAATAAGGCCAAGCGCTTATTTCGGGGGTCAAAAGAAAATAAGACCCTGTCTTATTTTGGGGAAAACACTCTAGTCGGAGATGTCCTCGACTGTCTTCTCTCAGAATTATTTCTTTAAATTGATGTCTTAGTCTCGGGGCCAGAAATAGAGCAAGCATCTGGCTAGCAATTGGACAGACCACCAGGAAATTCCCCAGGTTGCATCCACACAGTCACCAATGGAGTTGGTGTATTAACTTTTCCCGAAAAAGTTTTTACTTTTCCTGAAAACGTGATTTTTAAAGACTGGTTTCCCCTCGCATTTGTCCTGTTTTTTTTTGGGGGGGGGGGGGAGTGGCAGCTTTCAAATTCTGGACCTGCAGGATTAGGGTTTCTCAAGGTGGGTCCCCCCCCCCACCCTTATTTTACAGGCCAGAAACAAGAGAGGATGTGTGACCAAGATTCGACTCAATTCATCCCCAATAAAACAACTTAAGACGAGAACCTGGTTTATCTATTTGTCTTAGCGTTGGTGACGTAGCGACACCTGCTGGTCAAACGATGACATTACAGAAGAAATTACCTGTATCCAAGGTGTATTAGCCAGGTGAAGGGTGGCACAAGTAGGGAAAGAATGAAGGGTGAAATCCTGCCGTTTTGGCAGAACTGGTAGGGACGTTTGTGCTTGGTTTGGCGAACTGGTAGGTGCTGAGCGATTGTCGGAAAATAGATTTCACCACTGCAAAGAAGTCACTAGCTTCTCTATATCTCAGGGTCATTTGTTTTATCTTTTTCTCCCCCTCTTATTTTAATCAAGTTGCAACCAGGCCTAAGAATCTAAGCTTTTTTTTTTTAATCTAAAGCAGAAGCATGTTTTTGCATCCATGAGCAGGTGCTCCAATGCAGCTCCATTTGAAAACACCTTCCGAGTCAGAGGTCCTTCGTGAAAAAGGTCCTTCGTCCCGTGTAACTTCTTAGCTTCGTTTCCTTTATTGTCATGGCACCTTGTGCAACAAAATTAAATGCGATCTTCGGTGTACGACGACAGGTTGCGGTCGTTAAGGAATCATGTGCGGTCCTTCAGCGCAACATCAGGGGGCGGCTGCATTTCCTCCTTAGCTTGACTGACCGGAAGCTGGCCGTGAAGATCGCAAGGGGTGAGGATGCGACGATGGTAAGCGGTGACCATTGGAAAGGCGTGCCGGCTGCCAAGCACCCCAATCAACATCCTGTGACTGTAGGGACAATTGCGACAGCGACAACTTCAAGGACTGGCCATCTTGTTGAGCCCTGTTGTAACTTCGAATGGTTGCTGAGCAAGAAGTCACTGAGTGAGGACTACTTCTTGGCAGCAAGAGAGAGTGAGTTGCCCCTGCCTTCTCCTGGCACCTGTTTCAACTTCCCAGTTTGGTACACTAGACTTCTAAGAGTCTACACAGATTCTTTTTCCAAGCACTGAGTTGCTTCAAGCATACTTTGTCTCAGGCCAGCAGAGATTCAAACCTGCCCTAAAGTAGTGGACCTCTGCTATTACTTGTCCCCAGAATCCAATACTTGGAAGCTTCTGGACATCAACTTTCCATATCTATATCTATCATGTCCCTGCAAAATAATACCCATCCCACCTAAATGAATCCCCCTTCTTTGGCTTGCAACGTCTTGCAAAGAGTCAGAAGTTCTGTTCGGTCCCAATTCCCCCTCTGCAATCTCTTGTCGCCTAAATAAATATTTATTCCACCCCCAATAAGCCCAACTGGTTCTCTGACTGCTGGCTGAGATCCTAAGACACTAGAGAGCAGGTATCTCCAATTTAGAGCAGAGGTATGTCCGATTTTAAGACCTGCCTGACTTCAACTCCCAGAATTCTCCAGCCAGCAGCGGTAAGCATGGCTGGCTAGGGAATTCTGGGAGTTGAAGTCAGGCAGGTCTTAAAATTTTGCCAAGGTTGGACACTCCTGCAACTAGAAGGTTCTTCTGCAATTGACCAACCAAATATTGTTGGATAAAAAAAATAATGTTTTTTACCTGGTTTAGAACCCATACAACATTCTCTTCCCCTTCACACAGACAAACACACATACCCTGAAAATTTCTGCTCTTTTGAAGCTGCTATCAAAAGGTAGAGGTTCCCCTCGCACATCTGTGCTAGCCGTTCCCAACTCTAGGGGGCGGTGCTCATCTCCGCTTCAAAGCCGAAGAGCCAGTGCTGTCTGAAGATGTCTCCGTGGTCATGTGGCCGGCATGACTCGATGCTGAAGGCGCATGGAACGCTGTTCCCTTCCCACCAAAGGTGGTCCCTATTTTTCTACTTGCATTTTTACGTGCTTTTGAACTGCTAGGTTGGCAGAAGCTGGGACAAGTCACGGGAGCTCCCTCCATTACGTAGCGCTAGGGATTCGAACCGCCGAACGTTCTGATCGACAAGTTCACCATCTTAGCCACTGAGCCACCCTTGCTACAGAAAACATCTCTCTAAAAAGTCCACTCTTGGACAGCAGGCCAATTAATTCATTAAGCCGATTTAAGCTAGCGCCTTAATATGTAAGTCAAACCCGCGTGTGAAGTCCCATGGATGCCGCTTGCAAGCCACCCCACGCAATCGAGCACAAAGTGTGAACTCAAGACAGTGATTTATTCAACAAACTATGGTTAAACAAACCCCAAGCTTCGCTCCATTGGTGAACTGAACAGGCCTCTTTTCTCTACCCCTTTTTTTAAAGGTACTAAAGAACGCAATCTATGCTTGTTTGTTTGTTTTTTCAAGTAGAAAGAAATGCCTTTG
Source organism: Natrix helvetica (assembly GCF_964273705.1). Classification (NCBI taxonomy): domain Eukaryota; kingdom Metazoa; phylum Chordata; class Lepidosauria; order Squamata; family Natricidae; genus Natrix; species Natrix helvetica. The sequence continues at coordinate 149,112,912 of NC_138551.1, forward strand.
CATGAATATGTACATTTAAGATCTCGTGACAACCGCGGGCTGCAAAATATGGACAGAAGGCCAAGCTTTTGAAGAGGAAGAGGAGGAAGATGTTGATCACAGAGTTTCATCAAAAGACAGGCAGATGGGACACCATCACACAATCCCTGAAGTATTTCTAAAAATGGAAATACATATTTTAAATCGGCCTCCCCCACCGAGTACCCTTCTCCAGTTTGTCCTGGATCCCGGTGGCCCAGGGACGATGGGCCATGTAGTCCCACAACAGCGGCCTGGCACATTGAGAAGGCTTTCTTAAAATGGTTTTCCATCGTAGTCATCTCTCCCTCTCTCCCACATTCATACGCCGACGCTAAGGTTTATTTTAACAAATGTCTTCGTTTCGCGGACAGAGCTACTGGGGGAATGACAATTAAACCACACCTACTGGCAGAAGAATTGGTCAAAAGCAGATGAATTCACTCGTCGCCGAAGTTTAAACAGCTTATGGATTTAATTCATCCTTTTTCTCTGGCCTTTCCCCGGGTCAATACTCCCAGTATCATTCCGTAAAAGTCACACTTTTCCAATTTGTTTCGGGAAAAGAAGAAAAAAAAAAAAGCTAGACAAAAATTGGAATAAAACCAACAACTCAAAACTTCACGGAAAGCAGAAATCTCATCTTTAAAAATACCTCTGAACGCTTTAAAAGACGTATTTCGCAAGACCTCGGTAATACCAACGGAGTGGGGCGGATAAAACCACGCTTAATGGGTTGGGCTTATATTTTCTCTTTTTCTTGTTTTTTTTTTTTTAATCTATCGATCTTCCCATAGCCTATATATTTGACCCCAAGCCGGGCAATAAGCTGGGATGGATGGGGACCATCCTACCAATTCCAGAAACGTAACTGTGGAGTTTCTTTCCCTGTCCCAGAATGAGGAATGCTAAAGCTCCGGATATTCTGGTTGAAAATAAGTAGGGTGCCAGTCCGCGAATATTATCTGTTTAACTTCTCCCACGTAAAGCATGTTAAATCCTAGCGTTTGAGTGACCCCTGCTTTAGAGAGAGAGAGAGAGAGAGATGCTTTCAACTGGAGCAAGAGAAACCAACGCAGAGAACAGTCCCAAAGCATGCCGGTGTCAACTCTTTTTGTCGTTTCCCTTCTCTTTATAGCAGCAAAACCTGGAGATGAATGACAAAACGTAACATGATTGCAAACCCACCCCTCCCCCCAGTCATCAAACGGGGGTCCTTTTGGAAGGGGGAAAAAAAATAAGAGGAACACAGAACACCAAACTTGTAAACTTTTTGTTTTTTAAAGAAATGCTCATCAAAAGGCCAGAGAGAGCTGGTTAGACCTTGCTATTCAGTGTCACGTCTCTCTCCCTCATTCTCTTTCTCTTCCTCATTCTCTCCCTCTCTCTTTCTCCCTCCTTTCTCTCTCTCATTCTCTTTCTCTCTTTCTCCCTCATTCTCTCCTTTCTCTCCCCCTCATTTTTTCTCTCTCTCATTCTCTCTTTCCTTGTCTCTTCCTCTCCCTCATTCTTTCTTTCTCCCTTTCTCTCTCTCTATCCTTTCTCCCTCATTCTCTCCTTTCTCTCTCCCACATTCTCTCTCCCTCCTCATTCTTTCTCTCTCTCTCCCTTCTCATTCTTTCTCTCCCTCATTCTCTCTCCTTTCTCTCTCTCCTTCTCTTTCTCTCTCCTTTCTCCCTCATTCTCTCCTTTCTCTCTCCCCCATTCTCTCTCCCTCATTTTCTCTCTCTCTCTCATTCTCTCTCCTTGTCTCTTCCTCTCCCTCATTCTTTCTCTCCCTCTTTCTTTCTCCCTTTCTCTCTCCCTCATTCTTTCTCCCTCATTCTCTCTCCTTTCTCTCTCTCTCATTCTCTCCTCCTCTCCCTCATTCTCTCTCTCTCTCTCAAAGAGCATTAGGGCAAGTTACTTTTTACAGGGCCAGCATTTTTTTTAAAAGGAGAAAAAAAACCTGTACTTTTGTTGTGAGGAGTTTGGGCCAAGAAGGTGCCTGCTTTAAAACACACACCGCGTCAACTCAGAAAAGGGCCGCCGACCACTGGGGTTGGCCTGGCGCGCACGGTTAACGGTTTCTCTTTTGCGAAAACGGTCTCTGGTCTGTGAGCACCAAAACTCCTAATTTTTGTGGGATGGCTCAACGCCGATTCCAAAGAGCAAACGCTTTACGCTCGACTCCATGCTCGGCTCTGAAAAAGAACTTTTTGAACTTCGCTCTCCCACACCGCCGACTTAGGACGCGAAAGGCTTCCTCGAGGATCTAAGTGTTCACACAAACAATCTGCTGGGTTTGGGAACCTGTTTCAGCAGCAGACACCAAACATGTCAAGCGAGGCGATCTAAAAGTGCGTCTTAAGGAAACGAAGAGCGCTCCCCTTATTCTACTCCCCCCTGCCCCTTCTTCAGCTATCCACCAGTATTAAAACGGGCAAGGGCTGCCCCATCCTCTCCCAAACCCATCTATCGCCCAGACATTGCCTTAAAGAAGGGACGCTTCCGCCCAAGTTCCACAAAGCTCTGAGATGTTAGAATGGATTCAAGAGCGCACTGGGAAAAAAAAGGAAGAAAAAGAAACATGGGGGGATTTTGTAGGCCGGTAAATTTAGATCCTACAAGTTTCAGAAAGCGGTCCCGTCCCCCCTTCCCCTTTCTTCTTTTCATGGGAGACAATGTGTGTGAATCCTCTTCCTTGCTCCATCCCATCCCATCCTTTTCCAACCCAAATGGGAGGTTTCCCTCCCCTCCGACGAAACTTAATTCCATGGGCCAAAACCAGTAATTAAAACAAAACGGGGGAAGGGGAAAAAAAAACAACAACCCCTGTACACATCACAGCAGTTAGCCCAGTCGGGAGTGCGAGACCCACAGAGTCTCAAATGTTTGGTTCGGTTTCCTTCCTGCCGCTACTGTTATTTTGGTCTCAGAACCCAGACTTGGAAGGAGGAGAACTCCAGCGTCGCTCACTCCTGCGCGATGCTCCTCAGGACGTACTTCACTGTGTAGGCGAAGGCCGCAAAGCCCACAATCACGAACAAGTTCGCCAAAGCTCCACCCAGGAGTCCGTGGTGGCGGTTAGCTTGCTGGAGGCCGAGGGGGTTGTTGGCCGCCACCAAAGGTGGGTGCCCGTTGAGGATCGGCAGGCCGTTCTGACCGTGGTGGGCTTCCCCGTCGGGGATGACATCCGGAAGCGGGAGAGTCGTGGGCCGGCTGTGGAGGTCATCCCGCGCCTTCTGTTTTTGCTTGATTTCCTGGACAGCCAAGAAGGACGGGAGAGAGAGTTAGCAGGAAGAGATCAAACGTCAAAAACGGGCCAGGTTGAAAACTCTTTCAAAGAAGCAAACCGAAGTTCGGTTCGAGATGGAACTTACTGTATTTTTCAGAGTATAAGGCACACCTTTTCTTCCCCTAAAAGAGGGTGGACATTTGGTGCGTCTTATACACCAAATGTAGCCCTGCTCACCCACCGCCCCCGCCCACCCACCCCCCACCCTTTGGCCTCTGCCTTCCAGCAATTTGCCTCCTTGCAGCAAACGGAGAAAATGGGGCTTGCAGAGGCAGCGATAGGCGGTGCTGAAATTGAAAGTGAAACTTTCTGTTTGCTGCAAGGAGGCAAAATTGCTGGGAGGCAGAGGCAGATTTTTTCCCCCTTCCAATCAGGCTAAACTGAAATAGGCTGTTTGCTGTCAGTAACTATAAATGCCTATAGAATGTTCAAATTATTAGACTTATTCTTTAAAGACTGCTTTAATAGTTCTAGACAACTTAACAAAAAGAAGCAGCTTTTAAAATAAATGCTTGATCTGAAGAGGCCCAGTGCTATTGTATCTTCATTTAAATAGCAGAGAATAACGTATACTTCCAGGACCAGCATCTGCACGAGTATAGTCTGAAATGTAACACCACAAACAGTGTACTGTTTGCTGTTTGCTGCAAGGAGGAAAATTGCTGGGAGGCAGAGGCAGATTTTTTTCCTCCTCATTTTCCTCCCCAAAAGCTAGGTGTGTCTTATACTTCGGAGCGTCTTATACTCTGAAAAATACAGCACTTTCACTATTCTGGGTTTGAACTAAAACCTTTCCAGAGCTTTCAGATGGCAAAACCCCCTAGTTTTTCCCTAGTTCCGTGATGGCAAACCTAAGGCACCCTTGCCACAGGTGGCACAAGGAGCCCTCTCTACGGGCATGCGAGCCGTTGCCCAGCTCAGCTCCACCGCGCATGCGCCTCCCACCGGCCAACTGATTTTCGGGTTTCTGCCGCGCATGTGGAAGACGCATGTCCAAGTATGGGGGGTGTGCCCCATTTTTTGTCCCAGGAGGCTTCAGGGAAGCCTGCTAGGCCCAAAATGGGGCGCGGGGTGGGGTCGCACCTGCACAGGGGGACACATTGCATTATGGGTGTGGCCACGCATGCATACACTGTCGCACATGTGCACACTTCGGCATGTGAGGAGAAAAAGGTCACTGCCCTTTTTTCGTGCAGATGGAAGGATCCAACGAGCCTCCCGTTATAGTATAAATACCCAGATTGTCAGAACAATGCGTATGTGTTAATAGAAACTTTCTGGTCTGGTGTTCAGATGTCCATGGTCATCCTCTAATGCAAGGGAGTCGAACTCAAGGCCCATGGACCAGATCCGGCCTGCAGGGTGCTTAGATCTAGCCCATAGAGCCGCTCTTGGAAACAGCGAAGGACCAGTTGGTGGCGCCTTTTCCAGCAAAAATGAAGTGCTGGAGGACTGCGCGCAGACCTCCCTGGCTCCGTTTTCAGCTGTGATGGCTTCCTGAAGCCCTCTGCCCAGCGAAAACATTGTCCGGGGAGGCCGCGCACATCCTGCCCGGGCTCCCTTTTGGCCGCGGCTGCCTCCTGCAGCCCTCTGCCAGTGAAGAAAGGGCCTCGACAAGTAACATTGAGTTCGCCACGCCCCCCACAAACAGAACCTTGATGTGGCCCTCAATGGAATTGAGTTTGACACCCCTGCTCTATTGCTCACGAGCAAGCCAGAGAGATGAAGATGAGGCTGGAGTGGGCTCAGGGTGACACAATCAAGAGCCTTGCAAGCCTCTTCCCAAGGATGGTTGAATTTCTAGGTCAGGGATGGCTAACCTTTTTGTCCCCGCGTGCCGAAAGCTTGCGTGCTTGACTACTCTTGTGCGCGTGGCCCCACTCATAATTCAATCCTCGTGTAACACCCCATGTGCCCCCCCCATGCATGCGTGCACCCCCGCCACCCGTTTTGGGCCTAGCAGGGCTCCCTGAAGCCTCCGGGGACCAAAATCAGCGCCACACATATGCGGCAGAGGCCCGGAAATCTGCTGGCTGGCAGGAGGAATGCGCGCATGTGCGGTGGAGCTGAGCTGGGCAACGGCTCACATGCCCACAGAGAGGGCTCCCTGTGCCACCTGTAGCACCCGTGCCACAGTTTCGCCATCACAGTTTTAGGTGAAGTAAAAGTTGCCCTGCATTGTGGATGTCTCCAATTTTTTTAAAAAAAAATGACCGGGTGTAATTGCACAAATATCGCCCAAGGAAAAGGACTAGCCTCTGTCACTCACCTCCACCATGTCGGGAAACAATTCGCAAAAGACTTTGTCTTTTACGTTAAATTCTAAACTCTGCGAAGCCAGTTGCCTCTTCTGAGGGAGGAAGAAGAGAAAGAGGAAGAGAAAGAGAAAGAGAAAAGTCAGCCTTGGAGCCTTCCGTTTGAATGGAAAAGAGATCAAGAGTCCCATCCCTGCCTCTGGATTCCTCTGCGGCCGATGTTTAAATCGGCAGCGAGCAAATAAGCAACAGAGCCCGACTCACCGTAAATTCTGTTGTTTCTATACTGCCCAGAGTGGGCCCTTTTTCAACCATAAAACTAAGGAGGCCTGTCAAGATTGTGGAGACGGACCAAGCTGGGTTCCATGTGTCGGGGTGGAAATCAGTAATGGAAAGACACAACCTACAGGGGGGGTGGGGGGGAGGACGCAGAAACACCGAAGCTCCGTCAAAGCAGAGATACAGAAAATGTTCACCAGGACAAGATTCTGTTTTTTTTAATATAACTATTTTTTTTAATAATGTTAAACATAAAAATTCAATGTCTATATAAACAGTGTGTTGTCTGAGTACGGTTGTTTTTAAGAGATGGTAATAATAATAATAACAATCATATTCATAAAATTAATAATAATCACATAATGATAACATTTGCTTATCCATTTTAGTAAATCTTCAGTGTTATTAATCATTTCCTTATGCTTTTAAGTTTCTAACTTCTGTCTCTGCTAGGTAAAAGTAAAGACTCCCCTTGCATATATGTGCTAGTCGTTCCCGACTCTAGGGGGCGGTGCTCATCTCCGTTTCAAAGCCGAAGAGCCAGTGCATTTGGGATTTGTTTTATCAATGACTAACCAGCAGAGAAGGGAAGCAATGGTTCAGTGGTGGAGACGCTGAGCTTGTCGATCAGAAAGGTCGGCAGTTTGAATCCCTAGCGCCGCGTAATGGAGGGAGCTCCCGTGACTTCTCCCAGCTTCTGCCAACCTAGCAGTTTGAAAGCACGTAAAAAATGCAAGTAGGAAAATAGGGGCCACCTTTGGTGGGAAGGGAACAGCGTTCCGTGCGCCTTCGGCGTTGAGTCATGCCGGCCACATGACCACGGAGATGTCTTCGGACAGCGCTGGCTCTTCGGCTTTGAAACGGAGATGAGCATCGCCCCCTAGAGTCGGGAACGACTAGCACACCTGTGCGAGGGGAAACTTTACCTTTAGCCACTTCTTGGCAAGCAGAGTCAATAGGGAAGCCACACTTGCTTAACAACCGTACGATTAACAGCAGCGATTTGCTTAAGAACAGAAAAAAGGCCATAAAATGGAGCAAAACTCAACTTAGCAGCTGCCTTAGCATAGCAACGGAAGTTTGGGGGAATCAATTGTGGTCGTACGTCGAGGACTACCTTGACATCCAAGGCAACAACTGAGAATGCACAGGGTGGAAGCAATCGCGTTCAAAGTGAAGATATTTGATTTACTTCCAAACATGGTGGTACCACGAGATCAAGTCGCCTCTAGTGAGATATTTCCCAATATTAATTACAAGAGGTGAAAAGAGACGCTTTTAAATCACCGGCCAAGGGGGAAAAAAAAAAAACCCACCAGGAAATAAATTAAGCAAACTCTCTTACCTTGTATTGCATTTAAATCTTCCATTTGGTGTGATCATATAAATACTAGGAGGTTTAAAAGGGAATTCTCTGGGGAAAATTAACTTCCCATGGTAGTAGCCACCTGAAAAGAGGGATAGCGGGAAAAGGAAACCGATTCTTAAATTTCACAGCAAAGCACGTTGTCCGAAGAAATTGACGAGCAGGGTTTGAGAAAGGAAACTTCTAGAAGATTTAAGCCTGGGGCCCTTTTGGTTACAAGCGACTCGAAGAGAAGGGGAGAGTTCTCTGAAATATGCAGATGAGATTAAAAACGAGTCCTGCCTGATGAGTTACTCTGGCCATCTCCTTTATCCTCTTACGATGCTAGCGCTTCCAGATACGTTATTATTTTCTCAACAATAGCAAAAGGACTTACCGTACTTTACGGAGTGTAAGACGCACTTCCCCTCCCCTAAAAGAGGATGGAAATGTTCGTGCGTCTTATACAGCCATTTTTGGCCTGCGGACACCCTGCCTTGCGCATTCAGACACCCCGCCTTGCGCATTCCGTTTTCACAGAAAACAGACTTGTTTTTTGCAAAAACGGGGGGGGGGGGCGCAGAGGGTTTGGGAGGCCTGTAGAATGCTCCCGGGAGCCGGGGAGGGCAAAAACTTTTTTTTTTCTTGTTTACCTCTTTGAAATTTTGGTGCGTCTTATACACCGAAAAATATGGCCTATACTGCTTCGCAGTGCTTTTACAGCCCTCTCTAAGCCGTTTACAGAGTCAGCCTCTTGCCCCCAATAACCTGGGTCCTCATTTTACCCACCTCGGAAAGATGGAAGGCTGAGTCAACCTTGAGCCTGGTGAGATTTGAACTGCCAAATTGCAGGCAGCCGGCAATCAGTGAAAGTAGCCTGCAGTACTGCACTCTAACCACTGCGCCACCGAGGCTCTGACACATCTGAATCTCACCTGGCAACTCCAAACATTCCTGGCAATCAATTTTTGGAAGTTGATGCTTCTTGATATACACACATACACACGTGATTATAAAAATATTAAACGAAGAGAACAGGGTGGAAAACAAACCCTGGAACTTTGTTCTCAAGCAAGACTAAAACACACATTCTCAACTTCTCCATGAGGAGGCTTGTGTTTAGGGTGAGTTTACTCTGATGCCATGCTGCGATTTACCTTCATACGGTGTCATTTCAGGTCCTCGTACAACATAATGCCTGCAGAAAAATAAAAAGCACAATTACACAAGTCGTATTTCGAATCAGAAGTGAGGAACGAGGGGGATCCTGTCCTTTCAAAATATTCCAGATGGAAATCTGCTCTGTTGTGCCCAGGGCCCACTAATAAGATTGTTTTATAAAAGGTAAAGGCTCCCCTCGCACATACGCGCTAGTCGTTCCTGACTCTAGGGGGCGATGCTCATCTCCGTTTCCAAGCCGAAGAGCCAGCGCTGTCCGAAGACGTCTCCGTGGTCATGTGGCCGGCATGACTCAACTCCCAAAGGCGCACAGAACGCTGTTCCCTTCCCACCAAAGGTGGTCCCTATTTTTTCTACTTGCATTTTTTATGTGCTTTCAAACTGCTAGGTTGGCAGAAGCTGGGACAAGTGATGGGAGCTCACTCCGTTACGTGGTGCTGGGGATTCAAACCGCTGAACTGCCAACCTCCTGATCAACAAGCTCAGCGACTTAGCCACTGAGCCACCCCGTCCCTTTTTGTGTTATACCATAGCCTTATTTCTAAATTCCGATATCATTTCTGACTGCTGTTTTCTCTTGTCTGCCGCTACTTGGTTTCTTCTTGGTAGACCTGCACATTTCCCTGTTCGCGGACGTGGGAGTTTTATTACAGAAATTGAAGAGATGTCTTTTAAAAGGCCCAGGGAAATAATATTCCAACTTCCATTAGTGTGAAAAATACTACTACGTAGTTGGTGAGACTTGGAGAAAAACGAGCCTGATTGGGAATTTTAGCCTCTAGAGCAGGTGTGTCAAACTCAATTTCATTGAGAGCCGCATCAGGGCTCTGGTTGACCTCAGGTTGGGCGTGGCCAACTGGATGGGCGTGGCCAGCTTGACACCACTCCCCCAAGCTGCTGGCATATTATTTCTTGGATACCCTCTTGGGTACACTGGGCTGAAGCAGCACTGGCCTCATCTTTCCTCTTCGCATTGGGTGGACCAGGACAGTCCTGCGGGCCGGATGACACCACATTGTGGGCCATATTCGGCCCGCGGGCCTTGAGTTTGACACCCTTGCTCTACAGAACTTCCTACCACTGTTTTCTTCCCCCATTCTTGCTTAAAGGAGGCTCAATCTCTCGATGCCTTTTCAGGTTCAGCAGCACACACACACGCACACTTCCAAATTCTTACCACTCAAGGATATTGGATGGCAAAGGCTCAGCACAGATATAAGGCACTGGATCTTTTTTGATGCGCAGGTAGTCCTGTTTGAGTCGCTGGGTGGCCGTGGTGGGGGCACGCTTGTTGCTGGAGTTGCTCATCTGAAGGCAGGGAGGGGGGAAATACATAAGGAACAACCAAGCTGAAGGATTTATCTAATAAAATGAAATTCAATGGTGAAAAGAGTAAGGTTCTACATTTAGGCAAGAAAAATGAAATGCACAGGTATAATATATGTGGTACAACACTCAATAGTAGTAACTATGAAAGGGATTTTCATTGGGGGAAAGCCAAACATATGAGAGGGATCTTGGAGTCCTAGTGGACAATCGTTTAAATAGGAGCCAGCCGTGTGCAGCAGCTGCCACAAAAGCCAACACAGTTCTTGGCATCAACAGAGGGATAGAATCAAGATCACGTGGAGGGTTAATGCCACTTTATAAGGCCTTGGTAAGGCCACACTTGGAATACGGCATTCAGTTTTGGTCCCCACAATGTAGAAAAGATGCGGAGACTCTAGAAAGCTCTGCATCCTTTTTCCTCTACCTGTCCTAACCAAAAGCCCTCTCAATTGTGGAGCTGACTGGCGACAGGGAGCCGCAGCAGAGGGATGAAAGAGCCACATGCGGCTCCAAAGCCACACGGGTTGCTGACCTCTGGTTTAGAAGATGAACTTCCCTCTCTCCCTTTGCATTAATTTAAATCCTGAGATGGCTTCAATTGGACTTTGGACCCTTAGTTGTATGGTCTTTCAGCGGAACATAAGAAGTCTGTTCCTTGTCCCTCTTGCAAAAGTTAAAAGAAATGGATTTGATTTGGCTTGGAAACAATTTCCCGGCTGGCTTGTTTGTCTTCTTCGTCCCCGTTACAGGATTCATCTCTCCATCACTTGTTTTATTCTTTCTAGTACAGGGGTCAGCAACCCGTGTGGCTCTGGAGCCGCATGTGGCTCTTTCATCCCTCTGCTGCGGCTCCCTGTCGCTCAAAATATGCGTCACAACGGCCAATGTGTGACACCCGAACAGCACGTGATTTATTGAGCTTTTCGACCCCCCCATCGGCCAACCATGGTTAAATCCAAGACAAGAAATGTTTCGGAACAGAAACTTTAATTCAAACACATATGCTAGTTTTGCGGGTGCTCAGGAAATAGTCATGGATGGGCTTTGTAGCTCCCAATGTTTTCTTTTCTGTGAGAAACGGGTCCAAATGGCTCTTTGAGTGTTTAAGGCTACTGACCGCTGTTCTAGGAGAAAGAACCACCATAGCACAAGAGAAGCGAGCACTCCGCAAAGCCAGAGCTACAAACGCTGCAGCAATGGTGCCCACACACATCTGTCCGACATGTGGCAGAACATTTCATGCCCGTACAGGCCTCGCCAGCCACCTGCGGACACATCGTGGGCAGCCCACGGCCTGTTAGATATCAAGGTCCTCTTCGAACACGATGGACGGACATTGCATGCTTGCAAACTGGATCCAAGTATCATTTCAACTTGGCCCCAAATTGATTTTGACTGCCACTTTTGCCTTGATCGATTCCTCTGCCCAAGGAGCATCCAAATAGCGAAGCCTGCCTATATCCTCCAGGTACCTTCCAGATTTACCAGGCGAGGAAACGTCACAACCTGGTTGGCTAAGGATTGATGGAAGGGCAAAATCCGTTTCATCTCACCAGGTATCGCTGAATCATAAATACAAACAGTGAATCTGAGGAGGTCACCAGGGAGCTGGGCTAGACTCTAGGAAGCAGAGGCACGAATCCAACAATCCCAAAGGGGGGGAAAAAAGAAACACTCTATTGTCCTTAGATGCAAACACACCCTAAAGTTTTTTTTAAAAAACGTATTCATTCTCTTCCCTAGCACAAAAAGCCTACCAGTTTTATTTCCAATAACAAGATTTTTGGATTGTTAGTGTGGGGAAGCTTTCGTCAAAAAAAAAAGGCGTCCTTGTTACTTCATTCCACAAGATCCTTTTCCTTGGGAGAAATGGAGAATTCCTTATAGAAGAGGGCCTCTTGTCATTTGCAAGGAAAGACCACCCACCTCGCGCAGGGGCGTTTTTGCTCCCCTGGGCTCCGGTGGTTTCCTGAAGCCTGGAGAGGTCGGAAACAGCCTCCCCCGCACAGCCCTCCAGAGGGCCGAAAATCAGCTGGCATGCGCGTCAGAACTGCCAGCTCGTGTGCCAGCAAAGATGGCCCCACGTGCCACCTGTGGCAGGTGTGCCATGGGTTCACCATCACGGCTCTATACCACTTCAGACAAATGGCTGTCCAATTTCTTCTTTAAAAAGCACCAGTGTTGGAGCCCCTGCAACTTCTGGAGGCAATTAATTGCTCTAACTGTCAGGAAATTTCTCCTGAATTCTAAGCTTTGCTTTCCCAGAAACAGAACCGGTCTGTTCCAGCGAGCAAAGGCTCAAAAGGACAGAGGGCTGGGGACAAACAAGACGGTGCCATGCCCTACGTGCCAGTCAGGCTGGAATGGTGACCCAGATGGAGGAGGAAAGCATTTCCTTTGTTGATCATAGGTTGAACAAGGTCAGACCAGACAAAAATTTATGCGCACCTATTAACTGGGACAATCCATACATCTCAGAATCGGCCTTAAGACTCGGTTGAAGCTTTATACCAAGTCAATGTTGCCTGAAAATTGGGTATATTTTACTACATCCTAAGCCAGGGGTCAGCAAACGTAAACACTCAAAGAGCCACTTAGACCCGTTTCCCACAGAAAAGAAAACACCGGGAGCCACAAAGGTCCTAACCGGAAGCTCCCTGTTCAATTCTGGACGTTCAGTTTCCCCACTGGAAGTTCAGTTCCCCCACCATAGAGTCTTCTCCTAGCGCGGTGTACTTTTTCCTCTACTTGTCATAACCGAAAGCCCTATCAATTGTGGAGACAACTGGAAAACCCTCCCCTTGCCATAGAGTCTTCTTATGGCGCACTGTGCTTCCGCCCCCCCCCCCCAGAAGCTCATCTCAAAATTGTGGTGCCGACCAGTGACGGAGCCACAGCAGAGGGAGGAAAGAGCCACATGCAGCCCCAGAGCCGCAGTTTGCTGACCCCTGTCATAAGCAAACTAAGATTCTTTCCCGGTGGCCAAAGGCCTCTGGGGATCTGGATAGTGAGAAATAAGCTTTGGCTCAATCCAAACAATTTGCAGGTTTTTGAGTATGCTCCATTTGGGGAGTTCTCTTGTTTTCTTTCTGGATGGGGCAGAATTCCCACGATCGGAAACCGAGATGCAATTTAGGAGCTCTTCCATTTTGGGCTTCTGCTGAAGGGCTAGAGCTGTGATGGCAAACCTATGGCACACATGCCAGAAGCAGCACACAGAGCCCTCTTGTTGGGCATGTGCGCCATCGTCAGCTGCTCTTCTGGTTTCTGGCATGCCGACCACCTGGTCTTCGCGGGCACTGGAGCACCAGAAAACAGTCTGAAAAATAGTTTAAAAACAGGCCGTTTTCCAAGCCATTTTGAGGGCACTTTTGGGCTGGTTTTGTTTTTTTTGCCAAAAGTGGCCTGAAAACCTGCCAAAAAACAGACATGTGCGCACCGGCCAGCTGGTCTTTGGGTTTTCGGCACTCCAGTGTACGCTCGTTCCGGTTTGGACACTTGATGCCAAAAAGGTTTACCATCACTGGGATAAAGCAGTGGTCAACAACTGGTGGCCCGTGAGAAAAAGTTGGAGAAAATACAATTCCAGTGGAACAAATTTATACAGATGACGATGGAAGAATCTTAATGGTGGAAATTATGGACAATAATAAGAAAACACTTTTAATAGCAATTTATGCTCCTAATGACAATCAAGATGAATTCTATAGGAAATTACACATGAAAATAATTGGACTATGCTAATATTTGTATGATGGGAGATTTTAATGGAATTGTAGATCAGAACATAAGCCTATAAAACACAAAAAAACCCAAAGCTAAATAGAAAGACTCTTCCAAAATCCTTTTTTAAAATGACGATGAAATAGACTTAAAAGATGTCTGGGGAGAAAGAAATCCCACAAATAGATAATATACCTTTTGCTCAAATAGACATTTATCATGGTCCAGATTAGATATGATATGGATTTCAACGGATTTGATCTGTAACGTACAGGAAATTGACATAGAAACAAGTACTTGGGACCACAACCCAATGACAATTAAATGGAAAGGACAAAGGAGAAGATCTAGATCAGTGGTTCTCAACATTCCCAATGCTGCGACCCTTTAATACAGTTCCTCATGTTGTGGTGACCCCCAACCATAAAATTGGTGTCTCGGTTCCTAAGACCATTGAAAATATTTGTTTTCCAATGGTCTTAGGCGACCCCCAAAGGGGTCCTGACCCACAGGTTGAGGACCACTGATCTAGATGGATGCATTTTTTTAATATTGCACTACATACTATTTATCTTTTTAAAAAATGCGTATTAGTGGGTCCCCGCGGGATTTAAAATTATGAATTTAGTGGTCCCTGAGGTCCGAAAGGTTGGTGACCCCTGGGCTAGAGGACCGTTGCCCTAGTCTATTGTGTGTTGTCAGTTGGGCCTGATCCTAAGGCCTGCTTTTAAGATCACTCACGCCCCGGTCGCTTGTCATTTGAACTGCAATGTGCGTTTGCGCGGGAAGGCCCTCGAAATCCAGGAGCCAGAAGCTGCTGCAACCGCTCCAGAATGCAGCAACGCAACTAATTAGAGGTGCACCTTAGTGCGCTCGCATAACACCTGCGCACCGTGAGCTCCACAGGACTCCCCTAACAATTTCCAAGTTGAATTCAAGATTTGAGACTTAATAAAGCCTCATCATGGCACAACGCCCGTCTCCATCGTTCTCAGCTCGTCCTGGGAGCTCCAGCTTTGGGTTGAGACAAGGTCTCACCTGCCAGGACCCCAAAAAAGGATCACCTGGATCCCTCTATAACCTCTCCAGAATGAAAAGGCTATTTGTGAATGGAGTGTACAATAGGTGACCTCAGCCGTTTGGGGTTCCCCCCCCCCCTTTATGTTGTTCCTCTGCTATTCTCTTCTTTCGGTTCCAGATGCTTACTGTGCTTTGCTTTGAATTTTTGGGGGCTTTGTGGATTTCCACCACCACAGGAGTATCCTGTGCGAGTCGGGAAGTCGAATCAATCAATTAAAAAGATTGTTCAGCGAATAAGCCACAATACATTACAATAGCAGAGTTGGAAGGGACCTTGGAGGTCTTCTAGTCCAACCCCCTGCCTAGGCAGGAAACCCTATACCATTTCAGACAAATGGCTATCCAACATCTTCTTAAAGACTTCCAGTGTTGGGGCATTCACAACTTCTGGAGGCAACTTCTGTTCCACTGGTTAATTGTACTCACTGTCAGGAAATTTCCCCTCAGTTCTAAGTTGCTTCTCTCCTTGATTAATAATAATAATAATAATAATAATAATAATAATAATAATAATAATAATAATAATAATAATAATAATAATAATAATAATTTTAATTTTAATTTGTTAGCCGCTCCCTCTCCACAAAGGACTCGGGGCGGCGTACAATAAAACATATAAAAACATAAAAACATATGTGCAAACACATAAACATCCAAATACACACATATACAGAGACATACATGCACGGAGGAGGTAACAATTACATCACATTAAGAATATTAAAAAATCAACCATTAAAATACCCCTTAATAATAACACAATTTAAAATTTAAAAGGACTGTCAGGAGGAATAAGAAAAACTACGGTTGAGCCAGGCCAGATAATTGAAAAAGGTGGGTCTTAAGCTTTACAAGGAAGGAGCGGAGATCGGAAGTAATCCTGATGTCACGGGGAGGTCATTCCACAGGGCTGGGCCCATCACAGAGAAGGCTCTGCTCCTGGGTGTCGCCCCCCGACACTGTTTAGTGGTCGGCACCCGGAGAAGTCCCTCTCTGTGTGAGCGGATTAGTTTCCACCCATTGCTTCTTGTTCTGTCCTCAGGTGCCTTGGAGAATAGTTTGACTCCCTCTTCTTTGTGGCAACCCCTGAGATATTGGAAGACTGCTATCATGTCTCCCCTAGTCCTTCTTTCTATTAAACTAGACATCCCCAGTTCCTGCAACCGTTCTTCATATGTTTTAGTCTCCGGTCCCCTAATCCTCTTTGTTGCTCTTCTCTGCACTCTTTCTAGAGTCTCCACATCTTTTCTACATCGTGGAGACCAAAACTGAATGCCGTATTCCAAGTGTGGCCTTACCAAGGCCTTATAAAGTGGTATTAATGCTTCACGTGATCTTGATTCTCTCCCTCTGTTGATGCAGCCTAGAACTGGGTTGGCTTTTTTGGCAGCTGCTGCACACGGCTGGCTCCTATTTAAACGGTTGTCCACTAGGACCCCAAGATCCTTCTCATATGTTTGGCTTTCCCCCAATGAAGGGGAATAGTAACAAGGATATACTAAATAATACTATACTAGATGATGCCCTTGTATACTCGCATGTTGTGAATATTTGTTTCCTGTAACACATATGTGTCATGCCCCTTGTTATGTCCTTTTGTAATTGTAACACAAATATGCCACATTAGGCCCTTATGTTTTGTACTTCCTGCAACTAAGGGGGAAAAAAGCTGTCCTTGGGGTCTGTAAAATGCCTGGCATTTATCAAAAGATATGCCTCACTTTTGATCAGAGCCTCCCCCTTCTGCCTAAGACCCCATCTCACCTTTGATCTGTTCCCTTCACAACAGGGGCCCAAATGGCCAATCCTGAGAACAAAGGAAAGAGATAAGGCTGAAGGAGGTCATCTAGTCCAACCCTGTAGGGCTAATGAGGAATATTGTATCCTTTTCGCAGGCATACACAAATCTAATTAGGAAGCCAGGATGTTATTTTACAAGAAGTTTCTGGCTGGATAAAAAGGAGTTACACCTTCTCTGAAGTGTGGTTCCTCCTTGTATATCCTTGGGGTATGTTTGGAAAACTGACCATCACGTCTTTAAACTTTGATCAAGGATTAAATGCTGATTGTTGATTCAAGCCTCGTCTAAAGTCTCATTTTTGGACCTTGGGATGTGTTCTCAAACTTCTATGGGTCTCAATGTATTCTCACACCTCCCCCCCCCCAGCTGCATTCACAAGACCCGTTTCCTGGATTCACCCCCTTTCTATCTGACCTCTGGCCACCCACGCTCACCTTCCCTGTCCAGAGGGTAAAGATGCCCTCAGCTAAGATGCTGAACTTGTCTATCAGAAAGGTCAGCGGTTCGAATCCCTAGTATGGGTCCCTTGCTGTGAGCAGGGGGTTGGACTAGATGACCTCCAAGGTGCCTTCTGACTCTGTTACTGTTAACTGAACTCCGGGCAACCAATGAACCAACCATCCTTCCTCGCCCGGAGGGGGAAGACATCCCCTTGCCAGGGCGCCCAGGCTGTGCCCGATGGGAGTCTTTGGAGTCTAACCAACCCATCATCTTTTTTCTGTCTGCTTTTGCTAAGTCCCCCCCCCCCCCCATCAACTCTGCCACCCCAGCAAATGGCTTCATCACAGCCAGAGCCCGGTTCATTAATTAACCCTACAATACAGCTCCCAGGAGCCCCAGCTGCTCACTGCCGGGAATGATGGGCAGGGGAGTTTCTCATCAGCCTACCTCAAGCTTAAATATATATGCAGGGTGGGGTGGGCCGATTAGCATCCTGAAAGCCCATGCTACGGTTCCCATAGCAACCAGCCCAATTTGGGGGGGAGGGGGGTGTTCCTTGGCCAACTACCCAGGAGTAGTTTGGAGGACACGTGTTGGGCTTCCCTCCCCTCCTCTCCAAGGCTGCATTCATACGACCTGCTTCCTGGATTCACCCCCTTTTTCTGACTAGTGGCTAGGACGCTGAGCTTGTCGATCAGAAAGGTCAGCAGTTCGAGTCCTTAGTTCAGGGTCCCCTGCCATAAGCAGGGGGGTTGGACTAGATGACCTCCAAGGTCCCTTCCAACTCTGTTACTGTTAACCAATCTCCTGCCAACCAACCAACCAATTAACCACTCCTCCCCACCTGGAGGGTGAAGATGCCCCCTTGCCAGAGCGCCCAGGCTGTGCCCGATGGGAGTCTTTGGAGTCTAACCACCCATCATCATAATCTATCTGTCTGCTTCTCCTAAGTTGTCCCGCTCTCCCCACACCATCCCTGCCACCCTCAATTATAGCATATAGCCTTAGAGGGCTCATGGATTAACCCTAAAACACAACTCCCAGAAGTCCCACCTGCTCGCTGCCGGGAACGATGGGGAGGGGAGTTTCTCCTCCGCCTATCTCAAGCATAGATGTATCCATCCTGAAAGCCCAAGCTGCTGTTCCCATAGCAACCAACCCGGGTTTTTTTTTGGGGGGGGGGGCTGTTCCTTGGCCAACTAACCACCCAAGAGTACACGTGTTGCCCCCCCCCCCGGCTGCATTCACACGACCCACTTCCTGAATTCAGCCCCTTTTCTGACTAGCGGCTAAGACGCTGAGCTTGTCGATCAGAAAGGTCGGGGGTTCGGATCCCTAGAAGAGGGTCCCCTGCCGTGAGCAGGGGGGTTGGACTAGATGACCTCCAAGGTGCCTTCCGACTCTGTTACTCTTAACCGATCTCCGGCCAACTAACCAACCAAGTAATCACTTTTCCCCGCCCGGAGGGTGAAAATACCCCCCCCTGCCAGGGGGACCAGGCTGTGCCCGATGGGAGTCAGCCCCCTGGGGGGGCCCTCCCCATAACAAAGGGCCTCCGGCTCCCGGCTCCTCCTTACCGCTCTTCGCTGGGCTCCGATCCTCTCGCTCGGGGCGGGAGGGGGGAAAGGGGAAGGAGGGCAGCTGGGCGCCGGCTTCTCAACCTGCCGGCGGCGCCTGGTCGTCTCCCTTTCAGACGCGGCTGCCCAGCTCCGGCCACCGCGACCCTCCAAGATGGCCGCCCAGGGCAGGCCCAACTAAAGGCCGGCTTCCCTGCTTTCCTTTCGCCACTTCCGCTTCCGGCGAGAGAGGAGAACTTCCGGTTGGGATGGTGGGGGGGGAAGGGGAAAGAAGGGCGGGTTGCCATAGAGCGACACGCAGGGCGGGCTACAGCGACGCCCGAGCGCGTGACGTATTCGTCCTCGTTGTCGTCATCGGCTTTTTTCTAGGGTGGAGCGTTCTATCCTCGCCCCCCTCCCCACATCTCATTAGTTGGAAATGCTTAGTGTGTGCGCGTGCGCGGGGGGTGAGGGCCACTCGAGGCGCTTTGGTCCTTTTTTTCCCGCTCTTGGCTGGGCCGTTGCCGTGGAAACCGCCCGGGATGAAGCGAGCGCGGTCCAGACAGCGCCATGTTATGAAGCGGGGGGTGGGGGGGGGAGTTTGTCCCCAAACTTGTCAACTTTTAAGACTGGCGGACTTCAACTCCCAGGATTCTCCAGGCAGCATTGCTGGCTGGAGAATTCTGGGAGTTGAAGTCCACCAGTCTTAAAGTTGCCAGGTTTGAAGACCTCCGCTATGGAGGAGGACACAAAAGCTTCCCTCAGCTACCGTAAGGGTCTCCCACCTCAGAAGTCGAGAACAAACTATATTTAATACCTAGCATTTGTTCCAATAAGTAGCAAAGGGATCTTTTCGGCTGCCCACACCTGGAAAATATTGCAAAGTGACCCAACACCAATTTTACTTGAAGGTGCCTGTGGCGCCTCAGAGCATCTTTTTCAAACTTTTTTTAAAAAATTGTTAACAAGTAACTGAATGACGGAACTCCACAGAAAGAAGAAAAGTTTTCAATAGAAAACAGAAAACATAAGTCAGGAGTATTACCCTGAGGGGGCTCTGTTATAGTTTAAGCAAAGTAACTGAATAATGTAACTCCAAACTATATTTAATATTTGTTCCAATAAGTAGCAATGCATCTTTTCAACACCCACACCCAGAAAATATGCTGCTTTACTTGAATGTGCCTGTGCTGCCTCAGAGCTTCTTTTTCAAACTTTTTTTAAATTAATTGTTAACAAGTAACTGAATAATGTAACTCCATGATGCATAGAAAAAAGGACAGTTTTCAATAGAGAAAGATATCGGGAGTATTACATTGAGGGGGTCTTGTTATAATTTAAAATATAAAGAACGGCTGCAGGAACTGGGTATGTCTAGTTTGATTAAAAGAAGGACTAGGGGAGACAGGATAGCAATGGATACATAATCCACATATTTGTTATTACACTTGTCACAATAATGTTAATATAACTATATATTAATATAATTAACAATAATACATAACATCTTCATCGTCAAATTCTCTCCAAGTTGACATTTCCTCTTTTTATATCTCTTCCTGTCTAACCATTGATAAAATACATTCCATATCAAAAAAATATTCCGTTTCTTCTTTATCAATAATAATAATAATAATAATAATAATAATAATAATAATAATAATAATAAATAATAATAAAAAAACTCCGCCGTTGCTGGTCCCAAGCCCGGATGAGAAAGGAGGAGGGTTGGGGTCAGGTTGGCAACCTGGCCCCATAAAAAAAACTCGCCAACCCATACAACATGGTGAAAGAAACGAATAAAAATTCTATACCGCATCGGTCGTCGCGTGGGTTAACAAGGGCCACGGCGGATGTTGAGGTCCCTGGGCATCCGTCGACAAGTGGGCTACAAGTGGACCAGCCAACAAAACGACAGAAATATAGTGCAGATGAAAATCGTGCCATAATGGCCTGTTACTACAACTCAGAGCCAAAAAAAAGAGGCTATTTAAAGCGAATGTATGATTTATGGAAACAACAATATCCAGATTCAAATGTTAGTGAACAACGACTAGCAGATCAAAGGCGATTTATTATACGGAATAAAGTGTTTAGCGAAGTTGAACTTGAGGAAATTCAGGCAAATTGCAAAACAACAACAACATCACAAGAGGAAATAACTGATACTCATGACACAACTAAAGAAATCATAGGAGAACTCCCAGAGGAAGCTGCTGGAGAGGAAATAACAACACTACCACCAGAACTAGTTACCATTGAACCAACTGATGAACCAACTCAAAAACAAAATGAACTGAAGGACAAGATCATGGAGCATTTTCTGGCTAGGGAGGAAAGGCAACGTTTACCATCATTAAAAACTGTCCCTAAGAAAATTTTGGGTCCTATCATGAAAATGGTTAATGCAGTGCTTTCAACAATTGAACCGGGATCCATCTTGGAAACGAATCAGTTAATGTACAGTGCAGCTGTAATAGTCACTAATGAACTAGGCATTAAAATCAAAGTACCTAATCACACAATGGAAAAAGCATCAAAGCCAAAGTGGAAAATCCGATTAGAACAAAAAGTCAAAAAATTAAGGGCAGATGCTAGCAACTTGAAGAACATGCGTGAGCAACGGCTTAAAAACAACAAAATTATAGATCAGTTAATCAGAAGGTATAGATTGGATACAAGAAACATCAATGAAGCTGTAGAGATTGTAAAACAGCAGATAACAGCAACAGCTAGGAAGATTGAAAGATATGAGGCACGAATCATCCAGTATAAACAAAATCAGCAATTTCGATCAGACCAATGGCGTTTTTATCAAAGTCTTAATGTGAATGGTGACAACCAAAGTGAAAAACCAGAAAAGCAGGCCACAGCTGAATTCTGGAAAGAATTGTGGGAAAATGCAAAGGACTACAATAAGGAAGCAAAGTGGATACATGACTTTGAGGAAAGCATTGGTAATAAACAAATGCAAGTATTAGAAATAACAACTGAGATGGTCAAAAATCGAGTAAAAAAAGTAAAGAATTGGACATCACCTGGAAATGACCAATTACATGGTTTCTGGCTCAAATATCTGACCAGTTTACATGCAATGTTGGCCAGGCAACTGAATGAAATTTTACAAAATGGTCAAATTGATGAATGGTTGACAACTGGAAAAACATACTTGATTCAGAAAGATGCAACTAAAGGAACAATACCTGAAAACTACAGACCAATAACATGCTTGCCAACAACCTTTAAATTACTCACAGGCATTATTGCAGATAACATTATGGATTATTTGGAAACAAACAACATCTTGCCAGTAGAGCAAAAAGGCAACAAAAGAAGGAGTAGGGGCACAAAAGATCAGCTCCTAATTGATAAAATGATATTAGAAAATTGTAAGAAAAGAAAAACGAACTTGAATATGGTCTGGATTGATTATAAAAAAACATTCGACTCATTGCCACATAGTTGGATCATAAAATGCTTAGAAACAACTGGTATTAGTAAAAATATTACATCCTTCACTGAAAAGGCGATGAAACAATGGAGAACTGAGTTGGCAGTAGGGAATGAGAACTACGGAATGGTTAATATCAAGCGAGGAATTTTCCAGGGTGATTCACTTTCACCTCTTCATCATCGCGATGATCCCACTATCAGTAATCTTAAAAAAAATGAAATTAGGCTACCAAACAGCCAAAAAAGCTGAAAAAATTTCACATTTATTATATATGGATGATTTGAAACTCTATGGAAAGTCAGAAATAGAAATCCAATCACTGACAAACACAGTCTGAATATTCAGCACCGATATTTCAATGCAGTTTGGCATGGAAAAATGCGCCACTGTATCCATAAAAAGGGGCAAAATCACTACATGTGAGGGAATTGAAATGCCCAATGGCCAACTAATTAAATGCAACGAAAATGAAGCCTACAAATACTTAGGCATTTTGCAGTTGGATAACATCAAACATGGAGAAGTAAAAATGCACTACAGTTTACATCCACGTGGTGACACTGATAGACTATACCTGCCCCGAAAATCAGGTGGCAGAGGATTATTACAAGTGAAGCAAATAGTTGAAGAAGAAAAACATGCACTGGCAGATTATTTAAAAGAAAGTCAAGAACATCTATTAATCGAAGTAAAGAACAAAAATCTATTGAAGGCCCAACAGACAAAACAAGAATACAGAAAAGATGTGATAAAATCAAGAATGGAGAGTTGGCAGAACAAAGCATTACATGGTCAATTTCTGGAAAAAATAAAAGATAAAGTGGACAGTAAAAAAACTTGGTTATGGTTAACAACAGGTACATTAAAGAAAGAAACAGAGTCACTAATCCTGGCTGCGCAAGAACAAGCTATCCGCACAAATGCGATTAAGGTCAAAATTGAAAAATCCTCTGATGATGCCAAATGCAGACTCTGCAAAGAAGTTGATGAAACTGTTGACCACATACTCAGCTGCTGTAAAAAAATTGCGCAGACTGAGTATAAAATGCGGCACAATTCAGTGGCACAAATGATCCACTGGAATTTGTGCAAAAATTATAATATTAAAACAGCAACAAACTGGTGGGAACATAAGCCTGAAAAAGTCGTCGAGGGTCAGATGGTCAAGATCTTGTGGGATTTTCGCATACAAACAGATAAAATACTGGCGCATAATACACCAGACATCACACTGGTTGAGAAAAATAAGGTTACAATCATAGACATCGCAATACCAGGTGATAGCAGGGTTGCCGAGAAGGAATATGAAAAAATCGCGAAATACCAGGACTTAAAAATCGAAATCCAACGATTATGGCACAAACCAGCAGTGGTAATTCCAGTGGTAATTGGCACACTGGGTGCTATCCCAAAAGCACTGGAATTACATTTATAACAGTTAAAAATTGACAAAATCACCATCAGTCAAATGCAAAAGGCCGCACTGCTTGGATCCGCACACATATTACGAAAATATGTTACGACGTCCTAGGCCCCTGGGTGGGGCCCAACTAGTAATTAATGCCAAATCCGGCAAAACAACTGGCCGCTGTGATACAATTCTGTTGATGCAATAATAATAATAATAATAATAATAATAATAATAATAATAATAATAATAATAATAATAATAATAATAATAATAATAATAATAATAATAGTTAATCTGTCCATTTCTGTGCATTCTGGTATTTTCTTGATTACAATTCTCATCTGACGGAATCTCATCATTTTTCCATTGCTGTGCAAATACAATTCTGGCTACAGTTAAAGTATATGTAAAACTAGATATATCGTCTTTTTATCATATTCTCCGGTAGAACGCCCAACAGAAAAATCTCTGGTTTCAAGTCTATATGCTGCTTTATCATTTTTTCCAAACAAGTGTGTATTTTCGTCCAATATTTTTTTAAGCTTTTGGGCAAGTCCACCACATATGTATGTAGAACCCAATGTTAATTACACTTCCAACATTTAGCAGATCTATCTATATACATTTTGGCCAATCTTGCCGGTGCAAAATGCCATCTGTAGAACATTTTTGTACAAATTTTCTTTGGATGCAGTTCAACATTTCTATCCTATAGTTTCTGCCATTTATCTAATTCTATTGCATATCCAAAGTTTCCAGCTCCA
This sequence comes from Natrix helvetica, assembly GCF_964273705.1. Taxonomy (NCBI): domain Eukaryota; kingdom Metazoa; phylum Chordata; class Lepidosauria; order Squamata; family Natricidae; genus Natrix; species Natrix helvetica. Next base: position 149,136,824 of record NC_138551.1, read on the forward strand.
GCATTTCTAAATTAGTTCTACATTTCTATACAGACCGTGAATGTAAGTAAATACTCGAGTCTTCTACCCTGTGGGTAGCAATTAGCTTGGGCATTCAGCTCCTCCCTCCCTCCCCACTTTTCTGCCAACCTACCTACCTACCTATCTACTTTCCTTTCTACTACAAAAGGCCCATTTAGTTGCATTGGCCTAATATGACAATCACCTGTCAGGATAAAGAGGCACACATCAAACTCAAGGTAACTTACCGAAAACGCCTTATTTCTCACCACTATCCAGCTCACCCCTTGGGATAACTAATGCTGCTTGACAAGTTACAGTCATTTCTCTGGTATTTTAATACTGCTATTAAGTGATCCACGTACATTGCTAGAGCAGCCAGGGCTCATTTTAAAAAAAGATTTCAACACATCTTGTTTTCTCCCGCATGCAGATTAATCAAACTATAGGATCAGGGATCACTCCTCTTCCCGAAGGGAGGCCGAAACTCTCCACATCTGCTGAGCTGTTTTGACGATGGATGCACTTCGCCTAGGCAGAAAAGAACCTAGGAATTTGTCCTTTCCTTCTTCAGGGATTCATTCCAGCTGCAGAGTTTTGTCCCCTCGACTGGCATGGAGTCAAAGCTGAAGGTAAGCAAAATATTGCTATAATTAAACTAAATTCTCCTTCAGTTTGAGCTCAACTCCTGAGGAATTCATGGATTACAATGGTGACTCTTATTTAAGCGCTGGTCTACTGGTTCTTTCTGCTGAAAAGAATCCTCCCGCAGCAAAAACGGCCTTTCAGATTTTGACCCAAATAAAATTTCAATCAAAACATTTCAATAAATTAAATATAAACTAAATATTTATCGACTGGGTGACACCCTCACAGATATTTCCAGTCGCCACATCCCAACTCTTTTCCAGTCAAACGAGTGCACTAAGAGGTCATTAGCTTTTGTTCCACTGAAAGAAATGGGGAGCAAAAATCAAGAGGACCGATGTGAGGTGGCACATCTTGGGTTGCTGATGGATGTCGGGCCGTTCTGTTGTTTTGTTTTCTGCTTGCCGTTTCAACATTAGTGTATTCCTAGGCATGACGGACGCCGAGCTTGTCGATCAGAAAGGTCGGCAGTTCGGATCCCTAGAGTCATGTAATGGAGTTGAGCTCCCATGACTTGTCCCAGCTTCTGCCAACCTAGCAGTTCAAAAGCATGTAAAAAATGCAAGGAGAAAAATAGGGACCACCTTTGGTGGGAAGGGAACAGCGTTCCGTGCGCCTTCGGCGTTGAGTCATGCCGGCCGCATGACCACGGAGCCTCCCCAAACAAGGGGAATAATCACAGTGGAACATTGGAGCTACAGGCTTTTATGTCCTGTTGCACAAAGTGGGAATTGCAATTGTTCTGTGAAATCATCCCTCACTGAGCGAGCTGGAGAGCTTTCCCTTCTTGATTTTCTGGTCGTTGCCTCAACAGGCCCTTTCCAAGGTAATTTTTGGGTAGGGCCCTTAGTATAAATCCTGAAACTGCCAATCCTGAATTTAAGTTGTTTAATTGCTGGAAGAAAGAGGAAAGGTGGTTAGCTCTATAGCAAGCACACAAGTCATGCTGTGCAGATTAGCTCCCAGGTATCAAACAATATACCATATTTTTCGGAGTATAAAATGCATCTCCCCCATCCCCCTAAAAGCGTGTGGAAATATTGGTGCGTCTTATACACCGAGAACAGCCATTTTTGGCCTCCCAAAACCCTGTCCCCATATCCCATTTTTGCAAAAGAAATGAGCCTATTTTTGCAAAAACGGAGGCGTTTTTGCTTTCCCCCAGCCCTCAGCAGTACTCTGCAGGCTTCCGGTCATTAAATTTGGCGGGAGTATCTTCACCTGCTTCGGTTTTCTTTTTCGTTTCGTTTTGAGCACCAAGCTAACGTAACACAGATAGGCCCAGGGCCAGGAGATAAAAGCGACAGTCAACCCAAACTTCAGGATATTTAAATAAGGGAAACGTCCCAAATGTAAACAAATTAATCAGAACGGCGTTTCATAATTTCGTCAAAATATTTCGTAATTCTTCAACACTCTAGTTGCTATGCTTTTTTTAACTTGCCTCCCAAATTCCTCTCAGCCAAGAGCCCTTACTTTTGTCCATGACATAGGAAGATACAATACAATACAATAGCAGAGTTGGAAGGAACCTTGGAGGTCTTCTAGTCCAACCCCCTGCCTGGGCAGGAAACCCTATACCATTTCAGACAAATGGCTATCCAACATCTTCTTAAAGACCTCCAGTGTTGGGGCATTCACAACTTCTGGAAGCAACTTCTGTTCCACTGATTAATTGTTCTAACGGTCAGCAAATTTCTCCTCAGTTCTAGGTTGCTTCTCTCCTTGATTAGTTTCTACCCATTGCTTTGGAGAACAGCTTGACTCCCTCTTCTTTGTGGCAACCCCTGAGATATTGGAAGACTGCTATCATGTCTCCCCTAAGTCCTTCTTTTCCTTAAACTAGACATACCCAGTTCCTGCAACCGTTCTTCATAGGTTTTAGCCTCCAGTCCCCTAATCTTCTTTGTTGCTCTTCTCTGCACTCTTTCTAGAGTCTCACATCTTTTTTACATCGTGGTGACCAAAACTGAATGCAAATATTCCAAGTGTGGCCTTACCAAGGCCTTATAAAGTGGTATCAACACTTCACGTGATCTTGATTCTCTCCCTCTGTTGATGCAGCCTAGAACTGTGTTGGCTTTTTTGGCAGCTGCTGCACACGGCTGGCTCCTATTTAAATGGTTGTCCACTAGAACTCCAAGATCCCTCTCACAGTTACTACTATTGAGCCAGGTACCACCTATACTGTACCTGTGCATTTTGTTAGCTAATCCTACCTATTCTGAAAGACGATTAACATCTCCAGTAGGGGGTTGGACTAGAAGACCTCCAAGGTCCCTTCCAGCTCTATTCTCCATCTCACCAAACAAAGTGTAGCGAACAGAGTATGGCATGTAAAACTCTGTGATGGAAGAAGCAATGAAAAAGGTACACTGGTGCCAGGATGTGCAATATACATTTGGCTAAACCCGGCTGTCCTTCCTGGTTTAAATCATCTATGTGGAACACAAAGGATTAACCCTCTCTCCAATCCTTAGTCGATTCCTCTGAAAGACACAAGGAATCGGGGGGTTTTTTTGCAGCCTCTCCCTCACCTGCACTTGGCTGAGGTGTAATTCAGCACTGAAGGTTCTCTTGGAGGCAACCTGGAAACAAAGGGGGAGATATATCTATCTATATATATATCTGATAAGGAGGCGAGCCTGTGGCTTAGCGGCTAAGACTCCTGCCTAAGATATAATACAGCCCAGGTTCAAATCCCAGTAAGGGTATGGCTAGCTGGTGAGAGCTAAATAGCTCGAAATAGATCTATACTAGTCTCCCTTTATTTATTTATCAGTACAATTACAACATATATATATATATATATATATATATATATATATATATATATATATATGTGTGTGTGTGTGTGTGTGTGTGTGTGTGTGTGTGTGTGTGTGTGTTGTATTTGTACTGATAAATAAATAAAGGGAGACTATATAGAGAGAGAGCAAGATTCTTCCTGGACCTGCAGGGAGAGAAAGAAAAGGCTGAAACCCAGTGCCACCGGAGGACCCCATAACCTTGTTCCTGTTCTGACGTAGGCTTCCCGAGAGCAGGAAGCAAAGTCCTGGTCCCGACAAAAAACCCTTTTATTAATTTACTGTGCATTCTGCTCCTTCACATCCAGCAAAGTCTTTCGAGGGAGGATTTACAGTCACAGACCTTATCAGGCTTGGAGAGCTGCCAGGCTGATATCTGCAAAACTTGGCCAGGAGTCTCAAAGAGTCACGAACCAATGAAGCGAACTAATTGCCTCCTGCAAGCTCCACTCCCCTTTCCCCCCTCTTTTATTTCCTCTGGGAGGGGGCCGTTCATCGTCCACCTGTGGCCTTCCTCCCAAGTCGACCCCTGTTCTTTAGCTGTTCCCTTCCTCTGGCAACTCTGCGCATGCTCACACTGGGAACAGGCCCCAGCTCTTCATCTGCCTCACTGATGTCCGACTCCGAAGGCAGCTGATAACTGGCATACGGCCCTGGCCCCTTCTCTGCCTCCAACACAGAGCCCTCATCTGAGCCTTCCCCAGACTCCAGGACTGCTCTGTGTTATTTCCCAATCTCCCCACTGTCCGAATCTGCTGCCGGCTTCGCTGTGGCCACTGGCAGGACACAACAGTTCCATGCACTGAAGCTCTCAACCAGTCAATGCATTTTCAACACCGGCAGTGGGATAGAATTCCTCTAACCCTCCAGGAGCTACAGGTGAGCTGAGCCAGTTATACAGACTGTACACCTTTTGACCTGCAGTAAATCGCTTATCATCGTCAGCTCGAGGCAAATAATTTGTGCTGCAACATCATGGAGTTGGGTTGAGCCCAAACCATCTTCCCTGGAGGAAAGTCTGAGGTGGTCGTGGTGGTGTTGTCTCTGCCCTGAAACCTAACCTGCTTCCACCCCACCCACCCCAGCTAAAGAGGCTCATGTTTTGCTGCCTCATTCCTAGGATGCTTTCATTCCTCCAGATAAAAGCTCTTCAGGGGTATCATGAGCCTTAACATGACGCATCAATGTGTCTGCCATGGCAGTCTGGTCGGAGAACAATTCACATGGTCGCTTGCTTGCATTTTCCTGCCACCTGAGATGCAGGTGTGATGTGTCACTTCCAGTCTCGTGGTGCTTGCTTGTTTGGGAATGACTGCTTCATCCAAGCCACAAGGAGCTCATTGTCGTCTCGGCTGTGGAAAATGTGTGTTCTTCAACCCTCTCCTTCCACCCTCTTGTCCCCAGCATATTAATTCTTCAGGGCTTCTTGGTGCTAGGTAGGGAAAGGGGTTTGCTCTCATTTGGCATGCTACTAGCACTGATGACGTTACCTGGTTTGGTAATGAAATGTCTGCAAGGAAACAGGCGAGCACCAGGAACTCTGCAATTCAACCCTGAACTACAAAGTATTCTCTTTTATCAATATTCATTCTTGCAAGCAGTTTTCAGTAAAGAAATTCCCAACCCCTTCTCCAGTATTTGACATTTTCACTTATTGATATGTCAATGCCTGGAACTTTGGGATTGGCGGTTATAATAATAAGCTTTATTGATTAGCCTATATGTCAAAGCACAAAAATCAAACACATACCCCCAATAAAATCCTATACAAACAATTTAAAATAAGAGTAGGTTAAAATACAAACGTTATAGGACAAGATACAATATAATTTAATGCATAAATATGTAAAATAGAATGAAATGACATAAAATTATATTTCGCTGTCACCCCTACAATCTACCCACAATCAGTCCCACGTATGCAGACCTCAACCGAACCATTTTGTTTAGGTATTCTGCTGTGTTAAATGTTATTTTTGGGTTCTGGCCGCACATACAATAATACAATACAATAGTAGAGTTGGAAGGGACCTTGGAGGTCTTCTAGTCCAACCCCCTGCCTAGGCAGGAAACCCTATACCGTTTCAGACAAATAGCTATCCAACATCTTCTTAAAGACTTCCAGTGTTGGGGCATTCACAACTTCTGGAGGCAACTTCTGTTCCACTGATTAATTGTTCTCACTGTCAGGAAATTTCTCCTCAGTTCTAAGTTGCTTCTCTCCTTGATTAGTTTCCACCCATTGCTTCTTGTTCTACCCTCAGGTGCCTTGGAGAATAGGGAAGTTGTTTTGATATGGAGATCCTAACGGGGCCTTCATTTGGTACATGGACCAAGGTACCTGTCTCCCACCCCTTTATACAAGCAACAATCAATCAGGATGTGAGCTAAGTCTTCTACCTCTGCCGCTCCACAAATGCAGAGATGCTCATTGTAGGGTTGTGATGGCAAACCTATGGCACACATGCTGCAGGTGGCGCACAGAGCCATATTTGCTTGCACGCCAGCCATCAGTTTGGGCGCACATTTGCAAGCCCGCCAGCTGATTTTCGCCCTTCCGGAGAGCCGGCGGGAGACTGTTTTCGCCCTTCCCAGGCTTCAGGAAAGCCTCCGGAGCCTGGGGAGGGGGCGTGTGCGCGTGTGCAGGTGGGCAGGGAGGATTGAACTGATGTGGGCCCGTGTGCAATAGCACACACAATTGTGGCACGCCATAAGAAAAAAGTTCCCCATCACTGTTGTAGGGGATAGAATGGAATCTCCCATATGGGCAGTGGAAAATAAATTCTCCGCCTTTCCCTGAGCGCCGGTTTCTGCATGTAAGGTCAAAGCTAGCATCCAACAGACCAGAACTTATGAATCATTTCGGATGTCTTCCTCTTTCCTCAAAAGTTTAGCCCTTTTCCCCCCCTCTTCTTAAGCACAGGAGATTGTCTCTTGGCCAATAAACAAGAATCCCTTTGACTGTGATCACGTTTTAAGGGGCAATTTGTTTGCTTCATCGCTTAATGAATCCACAGACAAGCACACGTATACACTATCCCCAAGCCATCTGAAATACGTCTTTGACCACAGAAAGGGAGTGTCTTCTCAACTAAGGCATTCCCCTCTAAGCACAAGGCATCTTAAAAGGATTTAAAAGGGGGGGAAAAAAAGGAAAGAAAGATTGCTTTCTTCATTGGCTGCCACGAATGGCTGTGCTGAATTATCTGCGTCAGAAAGCCAATAACTGTATGTTTCTGCCCAACCATTGATATTCTAGGAGCAGACTACTCCAGATTAACAGATGAACAGAGTTCTAAGGGACCTCATAGGTCATCTAGTCCATCCCTCCCACCCAATCAGGAGACCCTACACCATTTCTGACAAATGGCAGTCCAATCTCTTCTTGAAAGCTTCCAGTGATGAAGCTCCCACAACTTCTGAAGGCAACTTCTGTTCCACGGGTTGATTGTTCTCACTGTAATAATTCCCCCCCCCCCTTATTTCCAGGTTGAATCTCTCTTTGGTCAGTTTCCATTCATTATTCCTTGTCTGGCCTTTGGGTGCCTTGGAAAATAGCTTGACTCCCCTCCTCTCTGTGGCAGCAGCCCCTCAAATATTGGAAGATGATATCCTGTCCCCCCTGGTTCTTCTCTTCACTAGACTAGCCAGGCCCAGTTCCTGTAACCAGTCCCCAGTCCCCTAATCATCCTGGTTGCTCTTCTCTGCACTTTTTCTAGAGTCTCGACATCTTTTTTATAGTGTGGTAACCAAAGCTGGATGCAGTACTCTAGGTGTGGCCTTACTAGGGCTTTACAGAGTGGTATTAGTACCTCACTTGATCTTGATTGCATCCCTCTGTTAATGCAACAAAAATTTTCGGCCGCTGAACTGGAAGCAATGCCAGCAGGAACCCACCCTTGATGAAATGCCCTCTTTTTCTTGTTGTGGCCCGCCAGCGGCCAGCGGAACTGACGACAAACTCAGACACTGAGGATGTTGGGGAGGAAGATGGGCCACTCCTGGAGTCTGGGGAAGGCTCTGAGGAGGGCTCTGTGTCGGAGGCAGAGAAGGGGCCAGGGCCGTATGCCAGTTATCAGCTGCCTTCAGAGTCAGACGTCAGTGAGGCAGAAGAACAGCTGGAGCCTGTTCCCAGTGTGCGCCTGCGCAGAGCTGCCAGACGAAGGGAACAGCTCAGGAACGGGGGTCGACTTGGGAGTAAAGGCAAAGGCGGATGGTGAATGGCCCCTCCCAGAGGAAATAAAAGGGGAGCCAAAGGGGAGTGGAATTTGTAGGAGAGAATTACTTCAATTCTTTAGAGTGAGGATCTGATCCTGACTTCTTGCCAAGTATTGTCTGCTACAGAGTGGCATTTGGAAGCTATCAGCCTGGCCGCTCTCCAAGCCCGATAAAGTTCTGTAGTTGTGAAATCTCATGAAAGACTGTTGGCCGGGACTTGGCTGGAGAGGAATTCCCTTTAACCTAAATAAAAGAGGTTTTATCAGGACGAGGAGTCAGCTTCATGATCTTAGGGGGCTTAGGTCAAAACAGTTCTACCTGGAAGAAAGCAGGAGATAATTTCAAACCAAAAGTTAAACAATTCCCAAGGGGAAAGTCAATTTCCTTCCTGTAAGTTTGTGGGTGCTAAAATAATGAATGGCGTTCGTTTTAGGCCAAAAGGAAAGGGCTGATCTTTATGCGAAGATGGGTGGCTAGCTGCCTAGACCCCAAAAGGATTCTTCTCCCAGAACAATTCTTTAGCAATTCTCTTTAGCAAGAAAGAGATGAAAACAAGAATTTCAGCAGTGGAACTATTTCACATTTGGAATTAATTTAGATAAAGGTAAAGGTTCCCCTCACACATACGTGCTAGTCGTTCCCGACTCAGAGGGCGGTGCTCATCTCCATTTCAAAGCCGAAGAGCCAGCGCTGTCCGAAGACGTCTCCGTGGTCATGTGGCCGGCATGACTCAATGCCCGAAGGCCCACGGAACGCTGTTCCCTTCCCACCAAAGGTGGCCCCTATTTTTCTACTTTCATTTTTTGCATGCTTTCGAACTGCTAGGTTGGCAGAAGCTGGGAGAAGTCACGGGAGCTCACTCCGTTACGCGGCACTAGGGATTTGAACCACCGAACTGTCGAGCTCTCTAATCGGCAAACTCAGTGTCTTAGCCACTAAGCCACCATGTCCCAAGAAGTATCAGTAAGAAACATCACCCGACTGAGGATAAGCATAAACCTGTGAATTTAGCTTTTTAAATACCCATGTAAAACTTGCATTCAAGGACGTGTCCAAATGAGCTATGTTTGAACCATAGACTCGTGCATTTCTTTAAAATAATTAAACAATCTTGAACACTTTTGTAGTCAGTACCAATGGATAGTTGACATCCAATCCAACAGGATTTGATTCAAAGTGTCCAAATCAGTTCGTTTTTAAATATTCACACCCCCCCCCCCCAAAATTCGAATGATTTCCCCTGGCTTTCAGGTCTCTATAAGGAAAAAATAAATAAATCTGGCCCTCCAAACATTACCCTGGGAATTTTCTTTTCTCTGGAGCTACCATGTGTGAATTCAGAGTAACTTCCCCAACTTCTTTGCTAAGTTTTCTGCAATTATGTTTTAGGCATTTTGTTTGTCCTGTAGATGATCGGAACAGAGATACCAACAGGTTAGAGAAGGTTGTTTATTTATTTATTTATTTATTTATTTTCAAAAAAGTAGAATTACTTAGCCTTGCACAAGGGATGAGTAGCAATAAGAGGTTACCGTATACAAAGGGGAAAATCAGTATTGCTCAAGGGGGTAAACAGCACTTGCTACATCAAAGGAAAAATTAGTCAGGGTAGAAGTGGGAGATAAAGTGCTTGAAGCAACTGATCCAGCGCTTGCCCGATTGGTATAACCCGCTCTGTACCATAGGATGACATACAAGCTGGATCGTCCCATGACGCAAAGGAGAGAGAGGCAGTGAGCGCACAGAATTCATGTTACAAGGCCACTTCCTGTGCCTGGAAGAAATCCCAGGGCACCGTGGTCTAAATAGTGTTGTTGTCAGAGTCACAAGATTTAGGGACAAATGGCAGCTTTAAGACCCTCGTTCTTTCTATTTCCGGTGGCCAGGCAGTGGGTGTGTGTGCTGTTCCTTTTCTAGACAAAACAACTCCTGCGCGCAAGAGGGAAGTGTATCCCCAAATGTAGCAAAAGCACCAAAACCTTTGTAGGGATGGGAATAGAATAGAGTAGAGTAGCATAGAATAGAATAGAGTGGAGTGGAGTAGAGTAGAATAGAACAGAATGAGGAATAGAATAGAATAGAGTAGAGTAGAATAGAATGAGGAATAGAATAGAGGAGAGGAGAATAGAGGAGAGGAGAATACAATAGAATAGAATAGAATAGTTGGAAGGGACCTTGGAGGTCTTCTAGTCCAACCCCCTGTCCAGGCAGGACACCCTATACCGTTTCAGACAAAGGGTTATCCAACATCTTCTTAAAGACTTCCAGTGTTGGGGCATTCACAACTTCTGGAGGAAACTTCTGTTCCACTGGTTAATTGTTCTCACTGCCAAGAAGTTTCTCCTCAGTTCTAAGTTGCTTCTCTCCTTGATTAGTTTCCACCCATTGCTTCTTCTCCTGCCCTCAGGTGCTTTGGAGAATAGTTTGACTCCCTCTTCTTTGGGGCAACCCCTGAGATATCGGAAGACTGCTATCATGTCTCCCCTGGTCCTTAGTTTTCACTAAACTAGACATACCCAGTTCCTGCAATCGTTCCTCATATTCTAGTACAGTGATGGTGAATCTTTTTCTTACAGCATGCCAAAATGGCGCCCACGCGCACTATTGCGAGCACCCACGTGTCCACTCAATCCTCCCTGCCCACCTGCGCATGCGTGCCCATCCCCTCCTGCGCATGCATGCGCGACTCCCCCCTTGAGCATGCACATGCAACCCCCTCCCTAGGCTCCAGAGGCTTTCCTGAAGCCTGGTGAGGGCAAAAACGGCCTCCCCTTCTCTCCCGGAGCCCCTCCGGAAACCGGAAACGGATCAACCTTCCAGCTGATTTTTCGTTCCCAAACTTTCGGTTGGGCCATTAGGGCTGTTTTTTGCACTCCCCAGCCTCCGGAGGCTTTCTTGAAGCTTGGGGTGGGTAAAACAGCCTCCCCTAGTCCTCCGGAAGGGCAAAAAAATCAGCTGACCGGCGTGTGCATGCATACTGGAGCTGACAGCTCGGGTGCCACCAAATATGGTTACACGTGCCACCTGTGGCACATGGGCCATAGGTTTGCCATCACGGTCATATAGTAAAGGCTTTGCATTGCACCTTCACTCCACATAGTTGTAGTCTGTCTCACTCTGTTTCAAAATGTGACACCTGCACCCTTTTGCTTAACCTACCATTTCCTTACACCCCTTAAATCAGATCAACGGGTATAAGATTTTACAAGGAAGACCTTTCTGACGCATTCCAAAACTTGCTGTAACTTCGCTTGATGAGGAATGGCTTAGTACTGGTTTAGTCACGTTTCAGGTTAAGATTATCGTGCCCTCCAAAATGGAACTTAGTTTGAAATAGGTTCAGGCATTGCAACAGGTTCAACAGAACGTTGCCACACCTTCTCAATGGCAGCAAGGCTAGACTCCTGTTTCCCAATATTTGTTTTCAGGAAACTCTCTTCAGTTGGACTGTTTAGTAAATCTATCTTGCTACGCACACAGCCATCCAGTCTGGCTTTCCTAACTCCCTCATCTGAGAATTCAATGAAATAGAAAGTGTGTAACGATTAAGATGCTTCCTTATCTACAAAAACAGTTTATAACAAAAAGGCAGAAGAGGTTGGGCAGATAGCCCAGGGCAGGGGTCAGCAACCTGCAGCTCTGGAGCAGCATGTGGCTCTTTCGTCCCTCTGCTGTGGCTCCCTGTCGCCGGTCGGCTCCACGGTTGATAGGGCTTTTGGTTAGGACAGGTAGAAGAAAAAGGACGCCATGCTAGGAGGAGACTCTATGGTGGGGGAACCGGACTTCAGATCGACTTCTGAATTAAACGGGGGGCTTCCAGTTAGGACCTTTGTGGCTCTTTGAGTGTTGGTTGCCAACCCCTGGCCCAGAGGAACAATGATTGTTAATGAGCAGAGGGTTACTTCTAAGATAGGTGTTGTAAAATATTTAAGATCACATCATTGGGTCCAGTTCTGTTCCCTGGCCAGCAATGTTCACATCCAGAGGCATTTTAAGTGTTGTGATTAGAACGTTAGGTTTTATCTGTTAACAAATACGCTCCTGGCTCTCCTGATCTCAATCTGTGCATAATTGTGCATAAGAATCTCCCGTGTACTTTTGAAAGACTCATTGCAGGGTTTTACTCATTGCTTTAAGACTAAGAAACCAAGAGACAGTGAGTTCTAGTCCCACCTTAGGCATGAAAGCTGGCCGGGTGACTTTGGGCCAGTCACCGTCACAGGATGATTGTTGTTATGGAAGAAAATAGGAGGAAGGGAGGTTTATTTATAAAAATAATATTTTTTAACCAGGTTTCTCGTAAGGTTATTACGTCAAATCTCGGGAGAAAGCTCAATAGTCCGCTATAAAAATAATAAAGGCAAGATGAAAAACTAAGAAATGAAAACATTCCCGGTGTGTTGATTAGCTTCTCAGAAAAGAAATACATTTGGTAGAATATGGATATGGGTTTTTTGCCGTGTGCTTTTATTACGCCCTTAGACATTGGTATATACACAAGGTGGGGGGGGAGTGAGGGTGGGAGGAAATAAGACAAAGGATTAAAAGTTGCTTAAATTGGAAATACGTAATACATTCAGGTTTTGTTAACAGTGCGCATACCCTTTATTTCTGACTATATTCTCTCTCATCCTAGAGTAGCTCTTCCATGAAGCCACTTGAGGATCTCAAGGAAATACAGGAAGTGAAGTCTTAAAGCTTCTATTAAAAACCCAAAGAAACATCTGAATTATTTTAGAGTGATGAAAAGAGATGGGAACCTGGACTTTCAAAGACCACCTGTGAACTTGGAACCCAGGAGCAAGCCGTTCTGAAAAGGAACCCAAGACGGCCCCAAAACTACCCTCCTAAGATCCCTTCCATTCCATCAGCATTCCAGCGAAGTGAATTTTTTAACCAGGTTTCTCATAAGAACCCCCCCCCCCACACACACACACCATCCTAACTGGCTTTTCTGGTCCAATCACTTTCTGATACCCTTTGAAAAGGCAAGGGAGCCCAGCGGATGGACCGGAGGCTGCGAAGCTCCAGCCCCTTGGCAAGATGACTCAACGGTCCCCATTTGCATACTGAGGCTGGACAGCTCCTAGGCCTTATCTTCTGCGGTTATAAAGGAACGCTTTCGGAATCCCTTTCTGATACTTTTGTCAGGCCAACCCCGGAGAAGCCTTCCCACAGCTCTGCCAATCTCCAACGGGCACAAGATACAGCGGGCAAAAAGACTAGAGGTATTTTGTTCTCTTTCCTGGGCATTTATTGTGTGGCCCTGCCTTGGTGCCCGAAACAAGTTTATAATTGCTATATACCTGGAGTGAAACGTCTCTTAATTGTAGTGTACGAGTGTGTGGCTTCAGGATACAGGAGATAGATAGATAGAAAGATAGATAGATAGATAGATAGATAGATAGATAGATAGATAGATAGATAGATAGATAGATGATAGATAGATAGATGATAGATAGATGATAGATAGATAGATAGATAGATAGATGGATGGATGGATGGATGGATGGATGGATGGAGAGAGAGAGAGAGAGAGAGAGAGAGAGAGAGATGTTTGTTTGTGTGTGTGTGTGTGTGTGTGTAATATACCAGGGGTTGTAACACAAATACACACACACACACACACACATATATATGTGTGTGTGTGTGTGTGTGTGTGTATTTGTGTTACAACCCCTGGTATATTACACACACACACACATATATATATATATCTCCTTAATTGTAGTCAACAGTGATAGATAGATACATATATATCACTGTTGACTACAATTAAGGATAGATCCGGCAGAAGCTGAATGAGTGAAATGAATCAAGAGGCTTGGAATGAGTAAATATGAGAGGGATCTTGGAATCTAGTGGACAACCATTTAAATAGGAGCCAGCCGTGTGCAGCAGCTGCCAAAAAAGCCAACCCAGTTCTAGGCTGCATCAACAGAGGGAGAGAATCAAGATCACGTGACGTGCGCATCACGTCATAAGTTAGCAATGCTTTGATTTCACCTCACTGAGTAGGTGGGACTTTTACGATCTCCCCACGAAGGGCTTTTCCTATTAGCTAGTGAATTTTGGTGGGTGGATCAGACGGTGGCATGCATACCCTGACAGGATTTCATTACATCAGAAGTCATTGTGTTGGATAATGAGTGAAGAATCTGCCTTTGAATCACTGTGTTTTCTGTTGGAAATGCAAAGATGATTCAGTAGCTACTTGTCCTGGGCCCCATGATATCCTCAGTGCAAATAATAAGTGTGTGGCTTTTATACCTAGTGATGACATTGGTATAACTCAATTGCTTGCATCATATAACGGTTACGTAACTCTTTTTTTGCCTGGCTTAACTTTCCTACTGAGGAAAAACAGAAATGTAAATGGCTTCTGAAGTCAAATTATTAATGGGAAGAGGCACTGTGTTTCCCTGAAAATAAGACAGGGTTATTTTCTTTTGACACCCCCCCCCCAAAAAAAAATAAGCACTTGGCCTTATTTTGGGGGAGGTCTTATTATTTTTGAGGTGCAGGAGGCAGCGAGCGAGGTCACCTCATGGCTGCTGCTGTGTTTCAATATTTTCAGGGAGGGCTTATTTTAGCACATGCACTCAAAAGGCCAACTGGGTTTATTATCTGGGGAGATCTTATTTTCAGGGAAACAGGGTAGAACTCAAACTGAGTGTTTCCACACAGACAGGAGCAGAAGTCTGAACTTTTTATAACACCGAAAAGGTGAACATTTCTGAGAGGGGAAGCCCAAAAGCAGGGGTGAAATTCAGCAGGTTCTGACAGGTTCTGGAGAACCGGTAGCGGAAATTCTGAGTAGTTGGGAGAACGGAGAACCAGCAAATACCACCTCTGTCTGGCCCTAGAGTGGGATGGAATGGGTATTTTGCAGGATCCTTCCCCTGGAGTGGGGAGGGAATGGGTATTTTGCAGGATCCATCCCCTGGAGTGGGGAGGGAATTGGGATTTTGCACTATCCTTCCTCTGAAGTGGGGTGGAATGGGGATTTTGCAGTATCCTTCCCCTGGAATGGGGAGGGAATGGGGATTTTCCGGTATCCTTCCCCTGGAGTGGGGAGGGAATGGGGATTTTGCAGTATCCTTCCCCTGGAGTGGGGAGGGAATGGGGATTTTCCGGTATCCTTCCCCTGGAGTGGGGAGGGAATGGGGATTTTGCACTATCCTTCCTCTGAAGTGGGGTGGAATGGGGATTTTGCAGTATCCTTCCCCTGGAATGGGGAGGGAATGGGGATTTTCCGGTATCCTTCCCCTGGAGTGGGGAGGGAATGGGGATTTTGCAGTATCCTTCCCCTGGAATGGGGAGGGAATGGGGATTTTCCGGTATCCTTCCCCTGGAGTGGGGAGGGAATGGGGATTTTGCAGTATCCTTCCCCTGGAGTGGGGAGGGAATGGGGATTTTGCAGTATCCTTCCCCTGGAGTGGGGAGGGAATTGGGATTTTGCACTATCCTTCCTCTGAAGTGGGGAGGGAATTGGGATTTTGCACTATCCTTCCTCTGAAGTGGGGTGGAATGGGGATTTTGCAGTATCCTTCCCCTGGAATGGGGAGGGAATGGGGATTTTCCGGTATCCTTCCCCTGGAGTGGGGAGGGAATGGGGATTTTGCACTATCCTTCCCCTGCCGCGCCCACCAAGCCACGCCCAGAGAATCGGTAGTACTTTTTTTTTTTTTAATTTTACCACTGCCCGAAAGGAGAACCATAGTGAAATCCGAGTTTGGAATTAGGATGCCAACTTGGTGCGAATTCAAGTAACTTCTCTGCTGTTCAAAATTACGTTCCAGGACTCTTACAAACACACACACACAATTCTTGGGTATATTGCTCACACACACACCCAAGACAAATATAGTGACTGATTATTTTATTGCAGTGATTTTCTCTGCAAGGAATTGTATTTCTGCTCACTCACGAAACCAAGAAAAAAAAGCTTCTTTTTTTCCCTTCAGTTTTGCTTTGCTGGCTGTCAGCATAGAAAGAATGATAACTGCAAATGGAAACGGGATGAATTTAGTAACTGCCATCCAGATATAGACGTTTCTGCAAAACCACATCCAAAAATGCATTTCCTTACAGACACATCTGTAAAAGGCAGATGCTTCTCCTGTTCTTGTCCTCATAGCAATAATGGCAAACCTTTTAGAGACCGAGGGCCCAAACGGCAACCCAAAACCCACTTACTTATTGCAAAGTGTCAACATGGCAATTTAACCTGAATAATGAGGTTTTACTACCTAAAATAATGATAAACAAGGCAGAGTTCAGCTGACTGTTCTAAGAAAAGCGTGATAAATGCACCTTTGTGCCCCTTCATTTTCCCCCTGCTTTTGAAATATTACGTTTAGCAACAATAAAAAGGAAAAACTTTTGTAATATCATTTCTCTCTTTCCCTCCCTCTCTCTTTCTTCTCCCTCTCTTATTCTCTCTCTCTTTCCCTTCCTCTCTCTTTCATTCTCTCTTTATCTCTCTTTCCCTCCATCTCTTTCTTTCTCCCTCTCTCTTTCTCTCTCTCTTTCCCTCCCTCTTTCTTTCTCTTTCTCTCTCTCTTTCTCCCTCGCTCTTTCTCTCTCTCTCTCTTTCCTTCCATCTTTCTTTCTCCCTCCCTCTTTCCCTCCCTCTCTTTCTTTCTCCCTCTCTCCTTCCCCCTCTCTTTCCCTGCATCTCTTTCTTTCTCCCTCTCTCTTTCTCTCTTTCTTTCTTTCCCTCCCTCCCTCTCTCTTTCTCTTTCTCCCTCTCTCTTTCTCTCTCTCTTTCCCTCCCTCCCTCCCTCTTTCTTTCTCTCTTTCTCTCTCTCTTTCTCCCTCTCTCTTTCTCCCTTTCTTTCCCTCCATCTCTTTCTTTCTCCCACTCTCTCTTTCTCCCTCTCTTTCTCCCTCTCTTTCCCTCCACCTCTTTCTTTCTCCCTCTCTCTTTTTCTCTCTCTTTCCCTCCCTCCCTCCCTCTCTCTTTCTCTCTCTCTCTCTCTTCCCCTCCCTCTCTCTCTCTCCCTCCTCTGGAAGAAATACAATGGAACTGGGCTGGGCAACAGCATACATGCCCACAGAGAGGGAGGATTTTTAGAACAATCCCTTGAAAATCTTTTGTCCTACAAGTCTGAAACTTCAAAATTTGTCCTGACGTGAAACATTTTTTGTGGAAAGCCTTGAAAATATGTACATGAATATTGTTCCTCATTCTGCCCATTCTAGCATCTGGTACGTATTCGGCTTTCTTTGATTGCAACCAGCAGAGAGCAGTATCTTATAAAGACTTTGTTCTGTTTTTTTTTTAGTTGTTGTAAGGACTCCTCCGAAATAGATGTCTCATCTTTGTAGTTCAGCTGTTACTGCCTAAAAAAAAAAAAGCTGTATTAAAATGATAATTAAAAAAAAAACCAATGTTGCCTCATCAGATTTTAGCATTGGATCCCAGAGTGAAGAAACAGCTGTTCTCTCCAGACTGCCTGCTATATTCCCTTTGTAGACTAGACAAGTCTTTCAAAATAAAAATAAAATAAAAATCTACCCAGCCCACCCACTCATGGAACGCTGCCATTCATTCGTAACTGGGACTGACACATGTAACCAGCCCGTGTTGAAATCTGGGAAATAGAACGATACTTCTGAAAGTTGTATCCTGTGATTTAAATTCCTCCCTCCTTTTCTTGGACAATTATTGGATCTGGAGACCTATTTAAGGTTTGTAAGAACGAGGAATTATGACAGGCATCAAAGTAGAATGGATTAATCACGCTGCTCGGGAATTCTCAAACTTGGAGAGGAAAGCGGGAGGGGGGGGGAGAAAAAGAGGAGGAGTGATGGATTATAAAGCCCTGAAAAGGGCCTGACTCTGGTATTTTATCCTCTGGGTTGCCCTAATTCCTAATCCCAAACGTCTGTTCCAGATGGACAGAATGGGGGAGGTTTTGCCGAAAGAAACGGAGGACGCAACCAAGGAGGAGGACGCTGCCCTGATTGAATTCTACAGCTCTTTCAGGGACCTCTTCGAATTCTTCTGCTTAAACACCACAATCCATGGCACCATTCGCTTGGTGTGCTCGGACAGTAATAGGATGAAAACAGCATTCTGGGCGCTGCTCTTCCTATCCAGCTTTGCTATGCTCTACTGGCAGTTTGCACTCATCTTCAACCAGTACTGGGCCTACCCAGTCGTCATGTCAATGTCGGTTCATTCAGAACCGAAGATGTTCCCCGCCATCACTCTTTGCAGTTTGAACCCTTATAGGTAAGTTTCCCCCCCCTTCTGACTTTTGTTTCCCTTACTCCGCAAAAGCTCCTTATACCATCTTAATGGTTATAATTGTTCCAAGGATATTATTCTTTCAAGGTAAAAGTAAAGGTTCCCCCCTCGCACATATGTGCTAGTCGTTCCCCACTCTAGAGGGCAGTGCCAGGGGTGGCTCGCTACCGGCATTATTGCCGATTTGGTGCACGGAAAAATTTGCAGCATGCGCAGAATGTTAGAAAAGTGGGGGGGGGGGGATTTACATTTTTGCAATGAAGATTGTTCTGCTCAGAAGCAAAAATCAAGATGGCGCCGCCACCGATTGAACCAGTTTGGGGGCATGACAGGCTGACACAGGGTCTTATTTTCAGAGAAACATGGTATTGTTCGCTTCTTATCATCCCTGGGAGAACTAACCCTAACCCTAATATAAGATAGGGTCTTATTTTTGGGAAAACACAGTATTGTTCACCTCTTATCGTCCTTGGGAGAACTAACCCTAACCCTAATATAAGACAGGGTCTTATTTTTGGGAAAACACAGTATTGTTCACCTCTTATCATCCCTGGGAGAACTAACCCTAACCCTAATATAAGATAGGGTCTTATTTTTGGGAAAACACAGTATTGTTCACCTCTTATCGTCCTTGGGAGAACTAACCCTAACCCTAATATAAGACAGGGTCTTATTTTCAGGGAAACATAGTATTGTTCACTTCTTATCATCCCTGGGAAAACTAACCCTAACCCTAATATAAGACAGGGTCTTATTTTTGGGAAAACACAGTATTGTTCACCTCTTATCGTCCCTGGGAGAACTAACCCTAACCCTAATATAAGACAGGGTCTTATTTTCAGGGAAACATAGTATTGTTCACTTCTTATCATCCCTGGGAAAACTAACCCTAACCCTAATATAAGATAGGGTCTTATTTTTGGGAAAACACAGTATTGTTCACCTCTTATCGTCCTTGGGAGAACTAACCCTAACCCTAATATAAGACAGGGTCTTATTTTTGGGAAAACACAATATTGTTCACCTCTTATCGTCCCTGGGAGAACTAACCCTAACCCTAATATAAGACAGGGTCTTATTTTTGGGAAAACACAGTATTGTTCACCTCTTATCGTCCCTGGGAGAACTAACCCTAACCCTAATATAAGACAGGGTCTTATTTTCAGGGAAACATAGTATTGTTCACTTCTTATCATCCCTGGGAAAACTAACCCTAACCCTAATATAAGACAGGGTCTTATTTTTGGGAAAACACAGTATTGTTCACCTCTTATCGTCCCTGGGAGAACTAACCCTAACCCTAATATAAGACAGGGTCTTATTTTCAGGGAAACATAGTATTGTTCACTTCTTATCATCCCTGGGAAAACTAACCCTAGCCCTAATATAAGATAGGGTCTTATTTTTGGGAAAACACAGTATTGTTCACCTCTTATCGTCCTTGGGAGAACTAACCCTAACCCTAATATAAGACAGGGTCTTATTTTTGGGAAAACACAGTATTGTTCACCTCTTATCGTCCCTGGGAGAACTAACCCTAACCCTAATATAAGACAGGGTCTTATTTTTGGGAAAACACAGTATTGTTCACCTCTTATCGTCCCTGGGAGAACTAACCCTAACCCTAATATAAGACAGGGTCTTATTTTCAGGGAAACATAGTATTGTTCACTTCTTATCATCCCTGGGAAAACTAACCCTAACCCTAATATAAGACAGGGTCTTATTTTTGGGAAAACACAGTATTGTTCACCTCTTATCGTCCTTGGGAGAACTAACCCTAACCCTAATATAAGACAGGGTCTTATTTTCGGGGGAACATAGTATTGTTCACTTCTTATCATCCCTGGGAGAACTAACCCTAACTCTAACCCTAACGCTAACCCTAATATAAGAGAGGGTCTTATTTTTGGGGAAACATGATATTGTTTGCCTCTTATCGTCCTTGGGAGAACTAACCCTAACCCTAATATAAGACAGGGTCTTATTTTTGGGGAAACACGATATTGTTTGCCTCTTATCGTCCCTGGGAGAACAGAAACAGCTTACAAATTGGATGAATAAAGAATCAAATGATTTATATGGGTGTCGTAGCCAATGAGGGATCAGAGAGTAATTAGGCCAACGTCATGGCTATAGACAGCCGAACTGTTGACTGTTGAGTGCAAAGGTTCCTGGAGATTAATCAAACGTAATTAATGGGATAATTAGCATAACCCAGCATACTCTAGTGTTTAGGGAATAGGATCCTATTTCCTCCCAAACAAGATCTCGGAAAATTTTCCCCTGGCTTTTATAATCCTTTTGTCACGTCTGCCCATCTTCCCAGGATCAGCCCAGTCAATCAAGATATCGCTAAACTGGATAATCTGGCGAGGGAAACCTTATTCAATTTATATGGCTTCCACATTCCTAAGAACACTAAGGAAGACATCAGCATCGACTTTTCGGAAGAGAATCCCGGCCAGGTCAATGGCTCCACCTTCCATCTGGATCGTAACATCGCCCTAGTGAAGATGGACGGCAAAGTTGGGTTCCGGCTGGTAAGTGGAACAGCTCCTCTCCCCTCCCCGCCCTCCATTGTAACACCTTCCTTTATGGACCACTGGCATCAAATTTAGAATTTGAAGGATTCTCCATGTAGACATTTTTTTTTTTAAAAAAAACCATCCTCTGAATAAAAGATAAATGAGAACCAGAGGTGGGTTCCTCCCGGATCAGACAGGTTCAGCCGAGTAGGTACTAACTCGGCCACCCACGCACTCGAACCGGTTCTATTCTCGGCGGTGCCATCTTGATTTTTGGTTCTACGAATGCGCAGAACAATCTCCATTGCAGAAGTGTAATTTCCCACCCCCCTTTTCTAACGTTCTGCCCTCTTTAGGTGTAAATGCACACACATTGTTTTGCCTGCCGTAATGCCGGTCGCAACCCACCCCTGATGAGAACGTACAGGCAGTCCTTGGCTTACGACCACAATTGAGCCCAAAGTTTCTTTCATTGAGGGAGACATTTGTGAACTGGGTTTTGCCCCCTTTTACGACCGTTCTTGCCACCGTTGTCAACTGAATCACGGCAGTCGATAAGCCTAGGCAGGGGGTTGGACTAGAAGACCTCCAAGGTCCCTTCCAACTCTACTATTGTATTGTATTATTGTATTATTGTATTATTGTATTATTGTATTATTGTATTGTATTGTATTGTATTGTATTGTATTGTATTGTATTGTATTGTATTGTAAGTTAGCAACCCGGTTGTTAAATGAATCCGGCTTCCCCGTTGGCTTTGCTTGTTCAGAAGGTCGCCAAAGAGGAATCTTGTGACCTTGGGGGCACTGCGACCGTTGTAAAAATGAGGCAGCTGCGTCTTAATTTTGATCATGTCATCGTGGAGATGCTGCAAAGGTCGAAAAAAATGGCCATAGGTTGCATTTTTTTGAACGCCGTTGTAACTTTGAATGGTCATTAAATGAACGGTCGTTAAGTCAGGGTTCCCGGTGCATTGATCTGGAAAAGAGAAAGAACTTTTGCCTAGTAACCTTGCTATCTTCCTTAACTTTCTTAATTCCCTGATTAGATAACTTTTAGTCACAAATTGATAACTCCCAGTTGGGTAAGAGCTTCTACTGGGAGCAGTGGTGAAGTGTATTTTTTTTTTTTGGCACTGGTTCTGTAGGCGTGGCTTGGTGGCGGGGGTCATGTGACTGGGTGGACGTGGCCAACTCTTTTTTCGCTTTTTAAAGCGGAAAAAAAATGTTTTAAAAAGGGGAGGGGGGAAAGGTTCCCACGATCGCGCCACTCGCAGCTGATCCTGTGTGATTGTCGGAAGCTTCCCCTCCCCCCCCCCACTTTTTAAAGCATTTTATTTCCTACCTATTTCCCCAAACCGGCAGGGAAAAAGTGCTTTAAAAAGTGAAAGGAAAAAAAAGCTTCCGATGATCAGCTGTGAGCCGCGCAATCGTCAGAAGTCCCCCCCCCCCCCGGCTTTATAAAGCATATTTTTCCTGAATATTCGCCTGAACCGGCAAGGGAAAAAAATGCTTTAAAAAGTGAAAAACGGCTGATCCGCGCGATCCTCGGAAGCCTTTTTTTTAAAAACTATCAATTCGCAGAAACGACGACAATCGTCTCTATTGGTTCAGCCGAACTGGGAGGATTTTACTCCCTGGGTTGGGAGTGATAGAAAGCCCAGACCATCCAATCTGCAGGAAGTGAGGCAAGCTTTTACTAGTGTGGAATTATCATGATGATGGGAGCTTTTTTTTTTAAAAAAAAAACACCTTGACTCAGTCCAGCGCTAGGCACTTCTTCCCCCAGCACAGTTTTTGCCTCTCCCACAACCGCCTCCCTTCTTTTGTACCTGTAAAATAAATAATAATCAAGGGCTTAAGGCATGTGTTATTGTTAAACCCCAGCAACAAACCCAGCAATTAAGGATAGCTTAAGGAAGGCAAGAAGCGTATTGCTCAGAACTTCCATGGAATAACTCATGAGATACCAGCTCAGTGAGAAGATCCCGTAGTCTCTTGACGTCCGGATTCAAGATTTATGGGTGGCTTTGTGGTCCATAACAGAGACGCGGTGACTCAGTGGCTTAAGACGCCGAGCTTGTCGATCAGAAAAGTCGGCCGTTCGGCCGTTCAAATCCCTAGCGCCGCATAATGGAGTGAGCACCCGTGACTTGTCCCAGCTTCTGCCAACCTAGCAGTTCGAAAGCAGGTAAAAAATGCAAGTAGAAAAATAGGGACCACCTTTGGTGGGAAGGGAACAGCGTTCCGTGCCCCTTTGGGAGTTGAGTCATGCCGGCCACATGACCACGGAGGCATCTTTGGACAGCGCTGGCTCTTCGGCTTTGAAACAAGAGATGAGCACCGCCCCCTAGAGTCAGGAACGACTAGCATGTATGTGCGAGGGGAACCTTTACTTTTACCATGTACGTCTAATTTTAACATCGCATTAGTGGCAGCAGTGTTAACATCGCTGCCTTGTACTTGCACCAAGAGAAGTCATTTAAAAAGAGGAAAATTATAGTATAATAATAATAAAACAATACTAATATTTACTATAGGAGAAAAGCTAGACCAGAGAGATAGAAGTTCAGAGGGTCAAATAATCCACTAATCACAGGGCAAATGCCCCTTGTGTCCCATTTGTGGCTCTCTAGTGTAGGAAGCAGTGTCCAAGAAAGCAGTAGCATCTATCAAAACCTTCTACTGGTAGTCCTCAACTTATGGCAGTTTGTTTAGTGACCGTTTCAAAGTTACAACAACGCTGAACGAAGTGACTCACGACTGCTGACCTTGCAGCATCCCCGTGGCCATGTGATCAAAATTCAGCCCCTTGGCAACTGACTCATATTTACGACAGCTGCAGTGTCCCAGGGTCACGACATCCCCTTTTACAACCTTCTGACAGACAAAATCCAGGAAGGGGGGGGGAAGCCGGATTCACTTAACAACCGTGTTACTAACTTAACGGCGGCAGTCTTTCACTGAACAACTATGTCCAGAAAGGTCGTAAAATGGGGCAAAACCCACTTAGCAACAGAAAGGCGGAGTTCAGTTGCGGCCGTAAGTCAAAGATTATCCCGTATTACAGTTTCTTAGAATCTCGGCCTATTTATCCTCCCCCTTTTTTTCCCCTTTTTTTTCTGCTCCGAAGTGCAACACAACAGGTGGAAATTGTTACAACAAGGTGTACATTTCTGGAGTGGACGCTGTCCAAGAGTGGTACCGTTTCCACTACATGAATATCATGTCACAGATCCCGTCCATCATCAAAATGTCCCAAAATGAAGATCACATCAAAAACTTGATCTATTCTTGCCAATATGATGGGGAGCCATGCCGGACAAGGTAATTGACATCTTCGTCTGCGATGGAGGATGGTGGGGAGGGGAGGATTCCCACCTCCCCAATATGGAATTGCTTTCCCTATTCAACTGTTTGTTTTTTTGTAAAATATAATTGTTGAAAGAAATGTCCTTCAAGTGGGGAAAAAAGACACTGGAAACATGGAGGCTGCTTGGAAAGAGGGTTTAATGGTGGACAGGACCACATGGCTTGAGCTCCTGAATAGAAAATAGATCACACGCTTCAATGTTGGGTGGAGAAGAAGAGAAGGAAAAAAGGGCTGAGATGCTGAAAGACCCTGATTTTATGCCCTCTCTGGCCTTTGATCTTGAGCTCGTCTTCTGATTGGTTTTCAGACTCCCATGGAGCCATGCAGGGGCAACTCTCTAGGCCGTGTTCTGAATCCAGGTTTGGTTGAGTTCTCAGATGCCACGTGGGGAGTTGGGTAAAGGCTAATCATGCCTTAATCCCATCCCCCTGGAGCTGAAGGGGAGAACTCTTTATTATGTAAAGGGAATGCCTTGGGCATCTTAATGGCCCATTGACAAAGGGGGTGGGGGCAGGAAGCTGCAGGGAGCTACTCTGTCTTTAAAACATGTTTCTCCCTTTTCACATCCAGGGAAATATAATATTCTGCCTTTTCAATATTTCCTAGCATATTTCATTTTTCTGGGAGAGGGCTGAGCGATAACTTCCTACAGTATTTATTATCTTTTCCAACATTTAAAACCCAAAGCCCAAATTTTGGTCCCCTCTCTGCCTCCGACGTAGAGCCCTCATCCGAGCCTTCCCTAGACTCCAGGACTGGCCCATCTTCCTCCCCAACCTCCTCACTGTCCGAATCTGCTGCCGGCTCCACTGGCCGCTGTCAGGCCACAACACAGGGTCTCTTTATGTCTTCCTTTCTAACCCCATCTGTCAAGCGCCACCCCACTTATTTAAACCCCCAATTTCACAGGGACCAAGTCATTTCTGATGACTTGTGCGTTGATCGCTTTCTCCTTGGGGTGTGTATGTGTGGTGGGAGAAATCCAGGGCACTGAAGGGGAGACGTCTTTGCTCCAAAACTCCCTCCGTTTCCTATATCTCTCGAGAGGCTGAAGCTATTCCGAGCGCCGCCCAACGCTCACCTTAGCTTTTCCATTCCAACGCAATGGCTTGTTGGGTTGAGAACAATCTGATAAAAACCATTGCACACCTGCCCACGGCTGGTTAAATAACCTCTCCTGACACTTGCCCCGAACATTCTCCTGGGGACATTGCAGAGAGGCTTTGCAACTCACCTGGAGAAGAAAGAAAGGCAAAAGGTACAATTTTGCACCTTTGCTAACCCTTTTTGTTTTGTTTTGTTTTGCCGTATTGCGAAGCCTACCCAGCCCAAAGCGAGTCGGATTGTACAAATAGATGATAGGTTTCTCTATTTATTTGAGATATCTATAGGTACCCATATCTATAGATGTTTAATCCGTCAGAAAGGGGAGATTTTAATGTTTAACCTGTCAGAAAGGGGAAATGCTCAGCCGCATGCTTGGATAACAATCAGGTGAACAGCATGTCCATTGTAATTCAGAAGTAGGCATTGATGCAATCCAAGTTTTTATCTTTCTCCTCACTCCACCCGGTTTCTCCTTGCAATGTAGCCCAACACCATCATGTCCCTCAGAGCCAGTGGTAGGTTTCAAAAAAAATTTAAATCTCTTCTGTAGGTGTGGCCTGCTTTGTGGAAGTGGCTTGCTGCCATGTGACCGAGTGGGAGTGGCTTGCCAGCCATGTGACTGGGTGGGCGTGGCCAACTTGTAAAATGTGGTGAAAGTCCCTTAACAACGCTCTTGCTTAACAACCAAAATGTTGGCTCAGAAACTCTGGCATTTGAATCACACAAGTCTTAAAGCTGTCAAGTTACAAGACCCTTGCACCCTTAACCCTTTAGAAAAAAAAAAACCCAGGGATGTTCAAACTTGACAGTTTTAAGACTTGTGGACTTCAACTCCCAGAATGCCTCCTCTCTCTCTTCATCTTGATGTGCGGATGGGTGGGGGGAGGGAGCTGGAACCGGTTCTAAATGGCACTGTAGATTTGTGGAACCTCTTCTATAGAAGAGGTTAGAACTGGCAGGAACCCACCCCTGCTCAGAGCCCACCTGCGGCCTACTTCAACCCAGAAAACTGCAGCCAATTCTGATCTAGCCCATTCCTCAGAGGGCCGCCCGGAGGATTCTGGGAGTTGAAGTCCATGTGTCTTAAAGTTGCCAAGATTGGGGGGGGGGGTGTCTCGATTTAGATAAATTTGCACATGAAGTGTGGCAAATAAAAAAAAAAGTTTGCTAATCGTTTGTTTCGTTTAAAGTTTCCCCTGGGATTGCACCCAAGACTTTTCCATTCCGTCCACAAATCTTGAAATATATGCGATATCTGCAAGATTTTGACCAAACCTCTAGCTAGCTCTAAGTCTTCCAGATTTTTTATTTTATTTTATTTAGTTTGTCAAACATGTACAAGATAACAGGTATAAGTATAAACATGGACATGAACAAGGGAAATCAGTACAAATAAATGGGGACAGTAGGAATGCTGGTGCGCTTATGCATGCCCCTTTACGGACCTCTTAGGAATGGGTCCACGGTAGACACTTTAAGGCTGAAGCTGTGGGGTTTTGAGGATGTAACAACGGAGTCAGGTAGGGCATTCCAGGCGTTGACCACTCTGTTGCTGAAGTCGTATTTTCTGCAATCAAGTTTGGAGCGGCTTACCTTGAGTTTGTATCCATTGTTCGCCCGAGTATTATTGCAGTGAAACCTAAGTCGTCGTTGACAGGTAGGGCGTTGTAGCAGACAATTTTGTGTACTACACTTAGATCAGACCGTAGGCGGCGTAGTTCCCAGCCCAAAATTTCAAACCTGGTGGCATAAGGGATTTTATTGTGAGCAGAGGAGCGGAGGACTCTTCTCGTGAAATACCTTTGGACCTGCTCAATCGTATTAATGTCCGATAAACAGTGTGGATTCCAGGCAGACGAGCTGTATTCGAGGATTGGTCTGGCAAAGGTTTTGTATGCCCTAGTTAGCGGTACAATATCAACAGAGAAGAAGCTTCGCAAAATTAGGTTCACAACTCTTAATGCCCTTTTGGTAATGTAGTTACAGTGAGCTCTTTGAGATGAGTACTCCTAGTTTAGATTAAGGGCATCTAATCCCTCTCAACTTCAGAAGGCACGATTGGATGACGCAAACGATCCTAACTGGCCTATTATCAACCTAAGACTTTTTTGCCTATCAACATTTGAATTTTCAGAAAACCCCTTCACTTTCTGCCAGCTCTCTGATTACACTTGGCTTAAATAGCCTGCAGGGGGTGGCTTCTTTTTACCTCGGTACTGACATGTGGCCCTTCACCATTTTTTTTTATCCTGCCTCATCATCATGTCTGTATGTATATAGCATCACCTTTCCTAGGTTTTCTTTTTTCCTTTTCTCCTTTTGGTGGAGCCCAAGTACGAAAGGTCAACCTCTGCCCAGTCGGTTTTGAAATGAGATACAAGGGAACAGACTGCGAGACGCAAAATCATCACGCTTATCACCGTATCCACGCCATTGCCATATCTCCTAAGCAAACATTTGTTTTAGGCTTATCCAGACAAAAGAAATTCACAAACTCTTGGATATGCTAACGAATTGCCAGATCTGAACTTTACTCAATCCACCGAGCGGGTGTAATTATAACGGATAACACAATGTCTCCACAAGATGTAGATTAAATTGGATTATACTGCTGTAAAGATATATATTTTTTAATCTCTCAAAAGCCATCCTAGAGAAAACACTGCAGTGTATTAGTTGAAGTGCTGGATGGGGACATGTTGGCTCAATTTAGCTGACCATTTGATTTTGGAGCTGCTTCTTCTTCTTCTTCTTCTTCTTCTTCTTCTTCTTCTTCTTCTTCTTCTTCTTCTTCTTCTTCTTCTTCTTCTTCTTCTTCTTCTTCTTCTGGTTTGTCAAACATGTACAAGATAGCAGAATATAAGTATGAACATGGTTTTGAACAAGGGAAATGGGTACGAATAAATGGGGACAATAGGACAGGGATATTAGGCACGCTGGTGCGCTTATGTATGCCCCCTTTACGGACCTCTTAGGAATGGGTTGAGGTCCACGGTAGACAGTTAAAGGTTGAATTTGGGGGGGGGGGGTTGAGTATGTAACAACGGAGTCAGGTAGAGCATTCCAGGCATTGACCCCTCTGTTGCCCAAGTCGTATTTTCTGCAACCGAGTTTGCAGCGGTTTACCTTGAGTGTATATCTATTGTTTGCCCTTCTATTATTGTGGTTGAAGCTGAAGACGTCGTTGACAGGTAGGGCGTTGTAGCAGACAATTTTGAGTACTACGCTTAGGTCAGATCGTAGGCGGCGTAGTTCCAGGTTGCCCAAGCCCAAAATTTCAAACCTGGTGGCAGAAGGGATTCTGTTGTGAGCAGAGGAGCGGAGGACTCTTCTCATGAAATACCTCTGGACCCACTCAATCGTACTAATGTCTGATATACAGTGTGGATTCCAGGCAGACAAGCTGTATTCGACGATTGGTCTGGCAAAGGTTTTGTATGCCCTAGTTAGCGGTACAATGAGGCCAGTGGCTTTCCTAGCCCATCTTATGAATTGCTGCAGGGCATATATGGGGTAAGACCATCTTCTATGAAAAAAGACTGTTTATATCAGGGGTACCTAAACCCCCAGGCCGTGACCCAGTACCTGGTTGTGGCCCATTCAGAACTGGACCGCAGAAGCGCCCAGCATGCCCGCATAGCTCCATATTCATGAGTGGCGGGTACTTGTGCCAATGGAGGTGGGCATGTGTGAACTTGTCTGCCACTCATGTGGGACCATCTCCTCCTATCCCGCCATGCTGCAAAAGTCGAGGAACTCTAGTTTATCCCATTTACTACAACTGGAGCAAATGAAACATAAAACCCTTCCCAATTGGGAGAAAACTGGTCTACTGTTATCAGTCACCATGCCCAAAAAGTGTCTATATATCAATTCAGATTTATTCTTGGCTCCTATTTTCATTCTCCTTTCCTTCTGTGATGTCTTTTCACAACAGCGATCACGAACATTTTCACCACCCCGTCTACGGGAGCTGCTTCACCCTGAACAAGAATGGAACGGATAAGTTCTGGAAAGCTTTCAAGCCAGGAATTGTTTATGGTATGTACAGATCCCCCCAAAATAAGCAGATTAATCCGAATCATGCAAAATTAGATTGAAATACCAGTGGCTGGGAGTTGCTGTGCTTCCTTTTTTACAGGATGTGATTGGTCATTGGGGGAAAACAAGGTACCGCGTTTCCCCGAAAGTAAGACAGCGTCTTATTTTCTTTAGAACCCCCCCCCCCCGAAATAAGCGCTTGGCCTTATTTTCAGGGAGGGTCTTATTATTTTTGAGGTGCAGGAGGCGGCTTAACCTCAGCCTGCAGATCAGCTGATCCAGAGAGGTCCAGAAGTTCTGTCTCTGGCGCACTCTTGCCAGCCCTAGCATTGCTGGGCCTGCTGCTCTTTTTGAGGCCGCCACTAAGAGAAGAGGCGCGGGAGCTAGGATTTGCGGGAGCAGCTTCTGTGAGGCCGTTCCGCGTGGATGGCAGGTGCATGTGGGGCATCTTCTCATTCCCCCCCCCCGGAAGTGGCGGGGACCAGCTTTGCATGTGTTTAAATATTTTAGGGAAGGGCTGATTTTCAGGAGAGGGCTTATTTTAGCGCATGCGCTCAAAAGCCCAATTATTACCCGGGGAGGTCTTATTTTCTGGGAAATAGAGTAATATCTTTAGGTCTTTTCTTTTTAATCCAAGTATAATGCACAACTTACTGGCAGAAAGTAATTTCCAGTTGGGTCTTATTTTGGAGGAAACTGTGTGTGTGTGTGTGTGTGTTTGTGTGTGTGTGTTTGTGTGTGTGTGTGTGTGCGCGCGCCTTTCTGAGAAATACACACAGACACATTATGAGCATCCTGAAAAATCATGCTTGGGCTTATTTTCCAGTTGGGTCTTATTTCTGGGAAACAGGTGTGTGTTTTTTTGTGTGTGTGTTTTCTGGGAAACACACACACACACACACACACACACACAGACCTGTTTCCCGGAAAATAAGACCCAACTGGAAAACGAGTCCTAGCATGATTTTTCAGGATGCTCATAATATAAGCCAAAAGGAAGCCCCAGTTGTCAACCAAATGGACGCATTTAGTACCGTCTTTCCATGGAAAAAAAGACCTCATAGGAATATGAGCCCTAATGCGTCCATTTGGAGCAAAAAATATTATGACCCAGTCTTATTTTTGAGGAAACGTGTGTCTGTATAACTGAAGACTGGTTTTAATCAAGGCAAGAGCAACTGGAGAAGCAGAATCCCATGACCTCATGTCACCTTAATGATAAAGAACGGAGAAAGTGTTAGGCAACGAGAGAAAAAAAAATCTGGAGGGGAAGACGGATAGAATGAAAGCAGCGCTTACAGACCTGGGCAGCCATTTGGGGAATCATAATTCCAGGTACAGGTTGCTCCAAGCATAGCAGCCATAAGGATGTGTTTAAACAGGCAGACAGCAAGTTTGTGAGACGCCGCTAACACTGTTTTTAAGAACTAACAAGTTACTCTAGGGAGAGCCGAAGAAAGAGGATAGGGTAAGTCACAGAGATTTTTCCATCTCGGTGCAGATCGCGCATGAAATCTCCCCTGAGCCTTTCAGAGCTTTTGTTTTTACAAGCCCTAGAGAAAAAAAAAAACACACCATCGCTGTATTATTTTTGCCGATTGACAAAAAATGCCCGGTAGAACTGGTAAGAATATTGTTTTTTTTTTAAAAAAGGCAGTAAAACAATAAAGTAGAGCAAACCATACTAAGTGAGCTTAAAACAATATAAGATGTACCTGTTATCCTGTTTCCCCCAAAATAAGACCTCCCCGGATAATAAGCCCAATCGGGCTTTTGAGCGCATGCGCTAAGATAAGCCCTTTCCTGAAAATATTGCAACACAGCAGCTGCCATGAAGTGACCACACTCGCCGCCTCCTGCACCTCAAAAATAATATGACCTCCCCAAAAATAAGGCCAAGCGCTTATTTCAGGGGTCAAAAGCAAATTTCTGGGGAAAGAAACACAGTATATATAGCACCAGCGATATTAATAAGAGAGGCAGTTTCAGGGAAACTACAATGGAAACATTAAGAGCAAAAGGGGGAACACGATTCTTTTGCACAATCTAATGTTCACCACCAAAGAGCCAAAAATAAAAAAAACCTCACAATTTAGGGAGGCCAAAACATCAAGGTTTTTTTTTTAAATAGAAAGTTTTATTTTTCTTTCTCATATATACATTCACGAATATACATTCTCATAAGTGCTATTGATATTTATATGTTATCCTTTAACATTTATCACAATTCACTTATATAAATTAAAAATATAATCGGGGTCGCTTTCCTGCCACTCCGTACATCCACCTTATTTTACAACAACCCTACTACTTCTTCCAACCTCCCTTCTCTACCTTCTTCCTTCCTTCTCTCCTTTCTCTTTTCTCCCCCCCCCCCACACTTCAAGTTAAGAGATCTGCCCTTTTGATATAGAAGTGATCAGAAAAAAAAAAATATTGCAGAATAATAACTTTTCAGTCCAGGTCAACGTGTGGATGGTACAAATGATGTTAAAGTTACACTCAATGTGAACAGACATTTCCTCACATCCCTAACCTATTTGAAATCTGTGAACTTCCTTGATGTGTACAGGAGAACATCGAAGCACATGCCGCTTCCACCACCGCATCCTCCTCGAGGCAGATTACACCCTCCTCTATTCGCACGGGAGGCTGCAGAGTCACCGTGAATAATTCACCAGCGAAACACAACCCACACACAGCCAGTGTTGCTCCCACACTTGCTAATCACAACATCCGAGGCAAGCCATGTGCAGGGAAGGTTCGGTTTCTACCAGCCTCCTCACCAGCACGATATAGAAACAAACCATGCCCTCCTCTGCCGAATCCCGATTTTAAACAGTCCTCCCGTTTCTCCTTCCCCAACCTCCTGCTTCCCAATACAGGCCTGTCCCTCATTCTCAAAGTGGAGCAAAAAGACCACATCCCTCTGCTGTCCACCGCGGCGGGTGTGAAAGTCATGATTCACCGGCACAACCAAACTCCCTTTTTGGAGCACGAAGGTTTTGACGTCAGGCCGGGGACTAAAAGTACCATTGGAATCAAACAGGTGGGATTGCCGGTTTCTCCAAGATGACTTTCAAAGGCAGGGAGATCCTTAGGTCTATAGCAGGGGTCAGCAACATGCGGCTCTTTCATCCCTCCGCTGCGGCTCCCTGTCGCCGGTGGGCTCCAGAATTGATAGGGCTTTCAGTTAGGGCAGGTGGAGGAAGAAGGACACCGCTCTAGGAGGAGACTCTATGGTGGGGGGAACCGGACTTCCGGTCGGCTCCAGAATTGAACGGGGGGGGGGCTTCCGGTTAGGACCTTTGTGGCTCTGTGAGAGTTTAAGATTGCCGACCCCTGGTCTATAGGATGCCTGGCAGGTGATTGACAGGTAGTCCTCTACCGAGGGCTACAATGGAGCCCCTCGCTTCCGTTGCTAAGCAAGACAGCTGTTAAGCGAGTTTTGCCCCATTTTATGACCTTGTTGTGTAAGTGAATCACTCCAGTTGTTAAGTTCGTAACACGGTTGTTAAGGGAATCTGGCTTCCCCATTGACTTTGCTTGTCGGAAGGTCTCAAAATGCGATCGTATAACCCTGGGACACTGCAGCCATCATAATTACATGCCAGTTGCCAAATGTCTGAATTTTGATCGTCTGAACTGTTGTTAAGTGTGAAAAAAACAACACTTTTTTTCAGTGCTGTTGTAATTCCGAATGGTCACCAAAACGAATGGCTGTAAGTTGAGGACTACCTGTACAGATTAACAGTTGGAAGGTACCTTGTAGGTCATCTAGTCCAACCCCCCTCCCCAAGCAGGAGACCCTATACAATTCCTGACAAATGGCAGCCCAGTCTTTTCTTGAAAGTCTTCAGTGATGAAGCTCCCACAACTTCTGAAGGCCACTTCTGTTCCTTCAGTTCTCCCTGTCAGAATATTTCTCCCCTATTTCCAGATTGAAACTCTCCTGGTTCAGTTTCCATCCATTATTCCTGCATTTCTGGCCTTCAGGGGCTTTGGAAAACAGATTGTCCCCCTCCTCTCTGTAGCAGACCCTCAAATATTGGAAGACTGCTCTCCTGTCTCCCCTGGTCCTTCTGTTCACTAGACTAGCCATGCCCAGTTCCTGCAACCGTTCTTCATATGTTTTAGCCTACGGTCCCCTAAGAGCAACAAAGATGATGAGGGGACTGGAGACTAAAACCTATGAAGAACGGTTGCAGGAACTGGGTAGGTCTAGTTTAAGGAAAAGAAGGACTAGGGGAGACATGATAGCAGTCTTCCAATATCTCAGGGGCTGCCCCAAAGAAGAGGGCTATTATCCAAAGTACCTGAGGGCAGGACAAGAAGTAATGGGTGGAAACTAATCAAGGAGAGAAGCAACTTAGAACTGTGGAGAAATTTCCTGACAGTGAGAACAATTAATCAGTGGAACAGAAGTTGCCTCCAGAAGTTGTGAATGTTCCAACACTGGAAGTCTTTAAGAAGATGTTGGATAGCCATTTGTCTGAAACGGTATAGGGTTTCCTGCCTAGGCAGGGGGTTGGACTAGAAGACCTCCAAGGTCCCTTCCAGTTCTGCTATTGATTATATGTACTCTCCCAAACAACCAGCCAAGGCAAGCAAACAAAGCACATTCCCAAATAGACATGCTTAGGGGAAGTATTTCAACTACCAGCTGGGTTTGGAGACAATGGATTTTGCAATAAAACACTGTTGTTTTTCTCTCTCCCAATGGCATAGGATGAGGTATCACGCTTGGGTGGGAATTACAGCGTATGTACCCATAACGGGGAAGATGTCAACATCAAATTAGTCTACAACAGCACATATACACTGCAGGTATGGAGAAAGCCAAGAGGGTGCGGTCCCTCATTTATCTCTTCGTGTCTCATCTTTGAATCCCGGCCCATCTCCCTTGAACCTGGCCAAGGTTACCACCGAGAAAAGAAGTTCAAAGCTCCTAGACTTTCTCTTGGAAAGTCCAGAGGTGGCTGCATTCTTTTAATCACCAAACTCGTTAGGAAATGATATTGATCAGTTTACAGTGTCCAATGCCGTACAGTTGTTATGATTTTCATCCATTCATTTGTCTAGTCCCTCTTTTTTCAAGTCTTCCCACTTGGCAGCCATCACTACTCTGTATAAATACACAGCATATATTTAACACGTGTGCCCCATTCAAACAATATCCAGGCTTAACCCTCCCAATGCTTTGAAGCTACTTGTAATCCAGTCTGAAATTAGCATCTGTCATGGCCTGCCAGCAGATTTGGAGAGTGAGGAGGTTGGGGAGGAAGATGGGCCAGTCCTGGAGTCTGGGGAAGGCTCTGTTGAGGGCTCTGTGTTGGAGGCAGAGAGGGGGGCAGAGGCATCTGACAGTTATCAGCTGCCTTCAGAGTCAGACATCAGTGAGGCAGAAGAACAGCTGGAGCCTGTTCCCAGTGTGCGCATGCGCAGAGTTGCCAGAGGAAGGGAACGGCTAAAGAACAGGGGTCAACTTTGGAGTAAGGCCACAGGTGGACGATGAATGGCCCCTCCCAGAGGAAATAAGGGAGGAGCGAAAGGGGAGTGGAGTTTGCAGGAGACCATTAGTTCGCTTCATTGGTTGGTGACTCTCCGAGGCTCCTTTGCCAAGTTTTGCAGATTTTGGCCTGGCAGCTCTCCAAGCCAGATAAGGTCTGTGACTGTAAATCCTCCCTTGAAAGACTTAACTGGATATGAAGGAGCAGAATTCACAGTCAATTAATAAAAGGTTTTTTTTGTCGGGACAAGGAGTTTGCTTTGTGCTCTCGGAAAGCCTCGCTCAGAACAGCATCTTATCCTCTTGTCAACAGATCTTTTCCCTCCTCACTCCCAGAGCAGTACCATATTTGTGTTCCCCGCTCAGATTTAGCCCTCACTGCTCCTCTTAATTCATGTTCCCCATGCAATCTAGTGAATCTGAGCTTGCAAGTTCAGCGCAATGAAAGAAACTCACCCCTCGTTTTGCTCTCCCACTAACGTTCCCATTTCACCTCGTCTTCTTGCAGGCCTGTTTGCATTCCTGCTTCCAGCATCATATGGTTAAGAACTGTGGCTGTGGATATTATTTTTACCCCTTACCTTCTGGAGCCGAGTATTGCAACTACAATAAACATCCTGCCTGGGGTAAGGAATCAAGACGGATAAGGGAATGGATCTGGTTGGTTCCCTTTGCATCTTTCTCCCTAAGCTTGTTTGATGTCTTTGCTTCACTGTATTTTAGCCAGATTTGGGGGCGGGGGGATGGCCAAACCTCCCCCACTCTAGGCTACAGTACATTATTGCCTCTGCCACCCTTGTGAGCCGCCTTTTCTTTGTGCCATCTCGATTTGGCAGTGCCATTTGACGCTGAAATGAGTTCTTACGCTATACATTTTAAGAGCTTCGATACCCTCCTTTGTTTTGCAAAAGTAAAGTACAGTTTGACAAGGGAGGACATCTTCCCCTACAAATTCCTCTTTATTTTGCCGTTCTGTAATGGGCTGTGAGAATACCCTTGGGGGAGACGGGAGGAAAAGCAGCAGCAGCAGCAACGGTTTGACAAGAGATATCTCGGCCCACAGAAGGAATGGGGTGGAGGAAACATCTCAGAAGGAACCTGTTGTGGCCCGCCAATGGCCAGTGGAGCTGGCAGCAGACTCAGACAGTGAGGAGGTTGGGGAGGAACATGGGCCAGTCCTGGAGTCTGGGGAAGGCTCTGATGAGGGCTCTGTGTCGGAGGCAGAGAGGGGGCCAGAGCCGTCTGACAGCTATCAGCTGCCTTCAGAGTCAGACATCAGTGAGGCAGAAGAACAGCGGGAGCCTGTTCCCAGTGTGTGCATGTGCAGAGTTGCCAGAGGAAGGGAAGAGCTAAAGAACAGGGGTTGACTTGGGAGCAAGGCCACAGGTGGACGATGAATGGCCCCTCCCAGAGGGAATAAAAGAGGAGCAAAAGGAGAGTGGAGTTTGCAGGAAACAATTAGTTCGCTCAATTGGTTCGTGACTCTCCGAGACACCTTGCTAAGAGTTTTGCAGATATCATCATGGCAGCTCTCCAAGCCAGATTAGGTCTGTGACTGTAAATCCTCCCTCGAAAGACTTTGCTGGATGTGGATGAGCAGAATTCACAATCAATTAATAAAAAGGGGTTGTTGTTTTTTTGGGACAAGGAGTTTGTTTTGGGCCCTTGGGAAGCCTCGTTCCCCCTAGTTCTCTGAAACGTAAAGACAGCAGAGATGGGACCTCCTTCAAGACCTGCAAGATCCTATTGCTGCAACCTTACAACAAAAGTTGTGTTAGTCCTCGTAGTTTTGGTTCCTCGTCTGGGCTTTCTCAAAGGGCTGATGCATTTAGTGAGAAATCGACGTGGGTTTAATTCTTGAGAAAAATAGGGGCCGTTGCGGTAACCTTTGCTTCGTTCTTAGAGCTGCTAGAGGACAGTTCCGTAATCTGTCCTTTCAAAGTCTCGGGGAGGACGCCCACGTGTGTTTAGCATTTGGACAGCCTGGCCCAAAGTTATTCAGTTGGAAACGGGAAGGGAAAGCCAGACACTGCCGCTCTGTAAATAGGAAGCGACAGTCCAGCTGTATTCATCTGGAAAAGAGGAAACGCGGGTTTCACGGAGCCCCAGCTCAGCCCCTTTGGGGATCTTCCAGCTCTTTGAGTTTTCAAGTGACAGCTTTAGCCGTGGCGGTTGCCTCCTATTGATCTCCTTCCTCTCTTCCCCCAGGTCACTGCTTCTATCTGCTGTACAAAGAGCTCACCGACCACCAGTTAATCTGCTTTAGGCAGTGCCCCAAGCTGTGCAAGTGAGTAGCAGGGGAAGGTTCATGTTGATGGAGCGATAGCAGGTTTACCTCCCCTCATTTTCTACTGTTCCCTGTCTTGTGAAATCTCCTCTTCTTCCATGCTTCAAATCCTCCAAGCGTGCATGCAGACCTATAAGCTGTTTGCAGGCTTGAATCTTCCCCTGGGCCTCCTTTCTTCACCTCAGGGACATTACAGATGAACAGAGTTGGAAGGGACCTTCAGGTCATCTAGTCCGGCGGTCACCAACTGGTGGTCCGTGAGAAAATTTTGGGGGTCCGCAGAAAAATTATTTGCATTTTTTAATATTGCACTAAATCAGAGGTCCTCAAACTACGGCCCCCTGGGACAGATACGTGCAACGAACGCTTGTGTTGCTGCAGAGAGTCTCCCCCTTCGGGGTCTTTTTGTGCGGGGCAGAAGGGGGCAGA
Organism: Natrix helvetica; assembly: GCF_964273705.1. NCBI lineage: Eukaryota > Metazoa > Chordata > Lepidosauria > Squamata > Natricidae > Natrix > Natrix helvetica. The sequence goes on from NC_138551.1 coordinate 149,174,028, forward strand.
AATTCTGACTTGGGGTCTCCTTCAGCCTCCTGGTGGGGGGCTTTGGGCGAAGGCTGGAGGGAAGAGCCGCTGGTGGAGAAGAGACGGAGGGCCTGGTTCCAGTGGGACTGCATCATGGCCTGGAACTGGCTGACCATCTCAGCCCGCTGAGCCTCCAGGCACCGGTACCTGGCCTTGCCCTCCCGCAAGTCTTTCCTCTGCTTGGAAAGCCTATGCTCCTAGTCCTCAGTGAGGTGCTTCTGCTAAGCCTCCTGCTCGGTTAGATCCAATTTGAACCGAGCTGTTTTGCCAACTCTTTCTCCTGGGGGCTGCTTAGCTCCAGCCACTGCTTCCTGTTGGGGCCCTAAGGAGCCCCAGGCGGGCAGGCGAGGGATGGCGAGTAGAGGCTGGCAAGGCGCCTCTTGACGTGAGAGACATCAAGTTGGCCACGCCCACCCAGTCACATGGCCACCTAGCCATACCCATCCAGTTGGTCATTAGGCAGATCATATTAGTGGTCCGCGGGATATAAAATTATGTACTTAGTGGTCCCTGAGGTCCAAAAGGTTGGGGACCCCCTGAGCTAGTCAAACTCCCTTTTTATAGGGTGGTGACATGTTCTGTTAGCTTCCAGCAGAAATCAGAGCCTTGACCAACACTACTACCTTTCCCCACATCCTGTGAATGTGCCATCTTGCAAGATACCTGGGAGGGGTGGAAATCCTCATTAAAGAAGGTGATGCAGTGGGAGGACAAAAAAATATATATGAGCAATTAAACAAGAAATTCAGAAATCAATGTATTGGTTGCTCCAGATGTGATGTAAAAAGAAGATAATCTTGCCGGAGGGAAAAAAATATCCCCCCACATACAGGTGTTTGAGAAAGATTTGTACGCAACCAGTTCATTTTTCATCACCTTACAGAATTACAGCCGTCCCAAATCTTTGGGAAGGCCTTGATAATATTGCAAAAATGTTTGAGGCCGATATGAATGCAAGCTTGCGGGATTGGTATGTAATTAACAGCCAACTCCTATGTCATTGGCAGGGAAACTTGGTATAAGCTCTCCGCGGGATATGCCAACTGGCCATCAACTAAATCCGAGGTAAAGCCATGCTTTTTTTCCTTTTTTTTTGCACAGACTGGGAATGGGGGGATGTGGGGAAACGTAGTAATGACTCACAGTGGACAGCATAACAATTAAAAGTACTCCTATAGAGTTGCTTCTATCCCACCGTTCTTGGAAGGATTCGGAAGCTGTCCACGCTTCTCCTGATCTTGGAAGGCTGAGAACAGACAGGGCACACCTCGAGCTAAACAGCTCCCGATAGGAGAGGAGAGGATAACACAGCACAGCACAGAAATAAGAATAAGAATAGAACAGAACAGAACAGAATAAAGAATCAGGAATAGAATAGAATAGAATAGAATAGAATAGAATAGAATAGAATAGAATTCTTTATTGGCCAAGTGTGATTGGACACACAAGGGACTCGTGACTCTCCGAGACTCTTTGCCAAGCTCTGCCAATATCAGCCTGGCAGCTCTCCAAGCCAGATAAGGTCTGTGACCGTAAATCCTCCCTTTGCTGGATGTGAAGGAGCAGAATCCACAGTCAATTAATAAAAGGTTTTTTTGTTGGGACAAGGAGTTTGCTTCAGGCTTTTGGGAAGCCTCAGTCAGTACAATGAACAATGAATCGGCAACCTTTCCCAAGTCATCGTTCTGAGACCAATCCGAATTCTTGGCTGAACTCCCTATTCCTGCCAGTTCTCCCCATCTCAGTGTGCAGGTTTGTGCCTTCCCGTGCCTTCCCTTTTGGATGTTAATTTCAGTCCCTGCATTTCTCTTTCAGAAATGGATTCACAGAGCCCTGCAGGCAGACCACAGGTACAACATCACCACAATGAACAGGTGAGTTACAGGATTTTCTTGTCCCTTGGCTGGAGAAATCCTACCCGTGATTTGCAGTTTGTGTGTGGCTTGTTTGCTGCTTTTTTTTTTATTTATTTAGTTTTTCAAACATGTACAAACTAATATGTATTCAGTATAAACATGGACATGAGCAAAGGAAGTAAGTACAAATAAATGGGGACAGTAAGACAGAAACGGTAGGCACGCTGGTGCGCTTATGCACGCCCGCTTTACGGACCTCTTAGGAATGGGGTAAGGTCCACAGTAGACACTTTAAGGCTGAAGCTGTGGGGGTTTGAGGATGTAACAACGGAGTCAGGTAGACCATTCCAGGCGTTGAACACTCTGTTGCTGAAGTTGTATTTTTCTGCAATCAAGTTTGGAGCGGTTTACCTTGAGTTTGTATCTATTGTTTGCCGGTGTGTTATTGTGGTTGAAGCTGAAGTAGTCGTTGACAGGTAGGATGTTGTAGCAGACAATTTTGTGTACTACGCTTAGGTCAGACCGAAGGCGGTGTAGTTCCAGGTTGTCCAAACTCACAATTTCGAGCCTGGTGGCATAAGGGATTCTATGGTCAGCAGAGGAGCGGAAGACTCTTCTCGTGAAATACCTTTGGACCCGCTCAATCGTATTAATGTCCGTTATACAGTGTGGATTCCAGGCAGACGAGCTGTATTCGAGGATTGGTCTGGCAAAGGTTTTGTATGCCCTAGTTAGCGGTACAATATCAACAGAGAAGAAGGTTCGCAAAATTAGGTTGACAATTCTCAATGCCTTTTTGGCAATGCAGTTACAGTGACATCTGGGGCTTAGATTGTTTGAGATGACTACTCCTGGGTCCTTGACAGAGTTTTCTGATAGGAATAAGATTACTTTCCTTCGGGGGACTTACAATTTTTTTCCCGTTTTTAATCAGGGCTCTCAGATTCAAGGACAAACTTTATGCTAGAGAAATTTGGTTTGCTCACATTTTCTTTCCCTCCATTTCAGCAAGGATATTGCCAAGGTGAATATTTTCTATGAGCAATTAGATTACTACTCTTGGGATGAGTCTCCAGAATATAACGTAAGTTGGCCGGGGCGGGGGGGGGGGAGAAATCCTCTTTCATTTACCTGCTTTATGCCAGCAAGACGACAACATTCGAAGCCGCTAACTGTATGATTCATATTTTTTATTGGTGGGGTTTAGGTGACTCTGGTGATGTCCAACATGGGAAGCCAGTGGAGTCTTTGGTTTGGATCGTCTGTCCTCTCGGTGGTCGAGATGTTTGAGTTCCTCGTGGACGTCACCATCTTATCTCTCATCTTCTTCTATCGGCGGCTGACGGCCAAGAGGAGGCACAAGGTGTCAAGCCCCCCTAAGGTGCCAAGTGTGAGTTTGACCTTGGAGAAATACCGCTACATCGAAGAAGGTCTGGCCGCGGACCAAGATGCAGAGAAGCCTCAGACCAGCTACGAGAACCCATCCTTCGTTCCCGACGAGGGACTCCCTCCGTATTCCAAACACAACAAGTATCAGATGCCGGAGCTGTATCCGCCTGTGGTTCTTCACCGATTCAAGCACCAAGAAGATCAAGGGACACACCAAGATCCCCCCAAGAGTTAACAGCCACGAAGCCATTTTCAGAGTTTCTCTGCGGAGGAAGTGCAGCCTGCCAAGGGAGCAGTGAATTCAGGGGTGAAATCCAGCAGGTTCTGGAGAACCAGTAGCGGAAATTTTGAGTAGTTCGGAGAACCTCAAATACCGTCTCTGGCTGACCCCAGAGCGGGGTGGGAATGGAGATTTTGCGGTATCCTTCCCCTGCGATGCTCACCGAGCCACGCCCACAGAACTGGTAGTAAAAAAAAAAAGAATTTCACCACTGGGTGAATTCTCCCCACTTGGAAATGTCAAAGCCCCAAAGGATAGGACCCAAGGGATTGGCTTTTCAACATCTGGTGGTGGAATGGGGGATTGTCCTCTTCCCGGTTCTCCAGAGGCCCCTCATGGCAGATCAGTGACTATGTCTGGAAGTGAAAGACAGGACTTCTTCAATGAGCTCATGAAAGTCACAGAGGTCAACTACCCTCCCACCCTTTTTTTCCCCACGGCCTAGGCAGTTGACACACTGCGTGCTGATGAATTCCTGGATGGACTTGAACATGTTTTACCTTCCTTCTGTTATTTCTGTTGCAATATTTGTCCTACGGATAATCAAGGTTTTTTTTTTAATTATTATTATTATTTTGAGCTGTTCCGCATATACATACATACATACATACATACATACATACATACATACTATATATATGTATGTATATATATATATATATATATATATATATATATATATATATATATATATATATATATACATACACACACACACACACATACATACATATATCTTAGTTTTGACTCAAAGCTATGAGGTCTTTTTTTCCATGGAAAGACGGTACTAAATGCGTCCATTTGGTTGACAACTGGGGCTTCCTTTTGGCTTATATTATGAGCATTCTGAAAATCATGCTAGGTCTTATTTTCCAGTTGGGTCTTATTTTCCGGGAAACAGGTTTGTGTGTGTGTGTGTGTGTGTGTGTGTGTGTGTGTGTGTGTGTGTTTCCCGGAAATAAGACCCAACTGGAAAATAAGCCCTAGCATGATTTTTCAGGATGCTCATAATGTGTGGTGTGTCTTTCTGAGAAATACACACACACACACACACACACACACACATACATACATATACCTTAGTTTTGACTCAAAGCTCTCCCGAGAAAACCAGATTCAGCTGGGCACCCTCAGCTAGAATAAAATTGGATCCACGTCATTTCACAGATGTACTCAGGTTAAATGTTAAACCACTCGCATATTCTTTTCCCTCTAAAAATATCTCTTGAGTGGACGGTTTACGAGGAAACGTTCTATATCGTCTGCATTGACAGGAACTCCGGGTTCTTTAGAGGACGCGATAACCGTCATCCGCGCTCTTCATTTGAGCAAAAGAACGTTTTGTGCTTCTTGAGTTGGCCCATAAAACAAAATCTACGTTGGGTGATTGTGATGTTCTGTTCCTCTTTGAAAATGTGGAGCTCCGTGTTCCCTAAGTCAAACAGGCGAAGCAATAGTTGTCACAGTGCAAGGTGGCCGGTGGCCGAAATTAAGTCTAGCCTTTTTCTGAAACTGAATATAATCCAGGGGTTGGCAACCTTAAACGAGACTCCAAGAGCCACAAAGGTCCTAACCGGAAGCCCCCTGGTCAATTCCGGAGCCGACCAGAAGTCCAGTTCCCCCACCATAGAGTCTCCTCCTGAGGCGCCGTGCTTCCCCCCTGCCCCAAACCAGAAGCTCCTCTTAAAATTGTGGCGCCAACCAGCGCGAGGGAGCCGCAGCAGAGGGATGAAAGAGCCACATGCGGCTCCAGAGCCGCAGGTTGCCCACTCCTGATATATTGTCAAACCCTCAGGCGAGAAAGAAAAAATACCTGCGTGCAACTACATTTCTGTGATTCGCTGACAATAACAAGCCTTCGTATCGGTTGACTGTGATCCCCCTGCCTGGAACACATTTCAGTCATCGCTTTTGTCGATGATGCTTGATTATTTTTAGGTCAAGCTAGAAGGAAATAAGAATTACTGCAAGCAAAATGTCAGTGGTAGAATGTTTGCCAGTTCACAGCAGAGGTAGCTTTGGCATCGGGCACTAACGGAGCTTCTGCCGTAGACATAAAACAGAGAATTGGGGATATGCCATTAAATTCTTTTAAAAATCAGCTCTGCTACTGAAGGCTGAAAAGCAAGTTATATGGGGAGGATCCCACCTTGTCGGCCCCGCTCACAGGTTGCCAAACAAAACAAGTAAATATGTTAGCTCAACTACCTGTGTCAAATACCCAACTGACACGTATGTGGAGGTGTCCTGCAAAATCCACATTCTCTAACTTCTGGTTCTGAACATAGCCAAAAATGGTACCCTCCATGGATAAGAGAAGGAGGCTTGGGTGGAATCTCCGAAGAGTTTAAAAAAAGAGAGAGGGAATTAAAACAGTTGAGGAGAAGGTGCTACCAAGGAGCCAAAGAAGAAGGAATGACTAACGATGGGAGAAAGGGAGACAGAGAACTGAGTGGAAGAAGAATGCAAAAAGACAGTTTGCAAAGTAGCGTAGCCGATAGCCTGCTCTCATTTGCAGGGGCTAAGGGCATTTGTAACCAACACGCCTTCTAGGGAGGTATCAAGGAACACTTGTTCTAGATCAAGGCAATCTCCTCTTCCAACTGCAAACAACTCGGCGGTTCTGGAAAGGCAGTATTTTCAACTCCCCCCCTCCCCCGATCTCTGGCAGACACAGCTGTGTTAACCTCAGGTATGCCAGGAAGGGGATGAACAGGCTTCTCTGAGTCAGCCTAGGTAGAACGATGTCATCAGACACCTGTCACGGTCGCTGTTCCCTTTCTCTCCCCTTTTCATGTTGATTTTGTTTCTCTTTACAGTTGTGCTGCTATTGAGACCTGGATGTAATTGTAAACATGAGTATCTGACTGTAAATTATTTGGGATGTGTGCAGGTATGAATGGGAAAATTAAAAAAAAACCTGAAGCTTTTTTTTTTTTTTTGCTTACCTGGTGTGGCTTAATAACGTATTCTCCTTGTATGTTGTTTGTTCATTCTTTTGATTTTTGGAAAGTTGAAATAGCAGACAGGAATTGTTCAGATTACTTTATTGTCCTTCAGTATCATCATCCACCCACCCACCCACCCATGCACCCAACTAACCATCCATCCATCATCCATCCATCCACCCATCTACCCACCCATGCACCCATCCATCCATCCATCCATCCATCCATTTACCCATCTACCCACCCATGCACCCACCCATCCATGCATCCATCCAACCAACCAACCATCCATCCATCCATCATCCATCCATCCATCCATTCACCCACCCATGCACCCATCCATCCAACCAACCAATTAACCAACCAATCAACCATCCATCTACCCATCCACCCACCCACTCACCCATGCACCCACCCATCCATCATCTATCCATCCATCCACCCATCCATCCATCCATCATCCATCCATCCATCATCTATCCATCCACCCATCCATGCACCCATCCATCCATCATCCATCCATCCAACCAACCAACCAACCAACCAACCATCCATCCATCCATCCATCCATCCATCCATCCATCCAACCATCCATCCATCCATCCATCCATCCATCCATCCATATATACATACATACATACATACATACATACATACATACATACATCCACATACAAATATACATGAATGTAGACCTGTTTTCCTAATCACTTGAGTCAGGGTTTTGGCCCTGAAAGCCATTCATGATGTCTTCTTCTTCTTGTGCCATATCCGTCATCGGATGTGGCGGGAGGGGGCATCTCAAGGACACAGGGGTTTTAAATGAATTGCCTACATTGTGTGTCACATATAACACTCTCCCTAGCCCCTCTGAGCTTGCGTGTTTTCTTGCAGACGTTTCATTAACCAAACATCACCAGTGCTGGGAACTGGGGAAAGAGCACTGATGATGTTACCTAGTTGGGTAATGAAACGTCTGCAAGAAAACATACAAGCTAAGGAAGCACCAAGGACCCCCCATGTCAACATTGAGCTACAAATATTCTCCATTATTAGTGCTTAACGGTGGCATTGAAAAAAGTGTCATGATCGTTTTCCACACTTACGACCATTGCAGTAGCTCCACAGTCATGTGATCAAAAATACAGAGGACTCCTATTTATGACAGTTGCAGTGTCCCATAGCCATGTGCTCCCTTCTTGCAACCTTCTGGCAAGCAAAACCAGTGGGGAAACCAGATTCCCCTTAACAAGCATGTTACTAAACTTAAAACCTGCCGCGACTCGCTTAACAACTGCGGCAAAGAAAAGAGTCATAAAACGGGGGCAGATGTCTCCCTTAGGAACAGACTGTGAAGTTTCTAAAAGATGACCTAATTAATTTACGAGCCTCGAGACAAAGTTCAAAAGAAATCCATTCATTTGTTAGGGTCAACATTTTGGCATGTTCTTCTGCGGAGCCGAAACTGATTTTCCGCTTAATTGCGTTTGAACTTTACCCCCTGTATCCCCTCCTTTCTGTCTGTGTCATAAATCACATCCACCAACAAAGTGCTAGGCAGGCTATGAACATGCACATTTCACACACCAGCTGTAGGAATATGAGACCTGACTCTGGCCAAAGGTATGCATGGAATTCTACTCCCTTTCCTCCCCCCTTTTCCTGTGTCGACTTGATAGTAGTCACGGAAATGCTTTACAAGTTGACACAGACATTTCGGGCTCCGTTGTGGTCGTAACTCGAGGACTACCTGTAATCTCTCGTACATGAGGATGGGATAAGAGTCATCAGACTTACTGAAGTGAATTCTGGTTACATGTTAGTAGTCTAACAGAACGTAAGAGCGGTTTGAATGCCTGCCCTTGCCCCCAGCTGTCCCTTCATTTGACCCCCTTCCCATCATCACACCCTTGTAAACCGATTTGCAGCCCTCCCCCTGGAAACAGTTAAGATAATTTTGGTTTGTGCCACTTGTGCCGCTCTCTGTCCTTCCTGGCGTGACTACCTGGCATAAACTGCCAGTTTCGATATCTGCAGAGAAGATGAACAGATTAACAGTTGGAAGGGACCTTCTAGGTCATCTAGTCCAACCCCCTCCCCCCCCCCCCCGCCCAAGCAGGAGACCCTACACCATTTCTGACAGAGGGCAGTCCAGTCTCTTCTTGAAAGCTTATAAATATTTTTATTGTATATTTTTCTTTATAATACATCACATTTCCAGTTTTGCAGCAGCAATGTACAGGTGGAACTAGTCCTTTTTGAGTGTACATATTTTTATACACCCTGATTATAACCGATCTTCTCTTAATCATACATTTATAATCTCTTTTAAATACATAATGTTGTACGTCATAGTTATAGACATTATTTACATAATTGTACCATAATATTCTATATATTTATCTCTCTCCTTTCCCCTCTCTCCTTCCTTCTCCTCCCTTTAACTCTTCTCCTCTCCCCTCTTCTCTCTCTTCTCCCCTCTCCTTCCCTCTCTCTTACTCCTCTCCTCTTGTCTGTTTCCTTTACTTTCCCCTCTCTACTTCCCTCTTCTTCCTTTTCTTCTCCTTTCCCCTCTTCTCTCTCCTATTCTCCATTTCCCTCTTTCCTACTCCTCCCCTCTCATCTGTTTCCTTCTCTCCTTCCCCCCTCTCCTTCTTCCTTCTCCTCTCCTCACACCTCTTCTCTCTCCTCTTCTCCGCTTCCCTCTCCTTCCCTCTCTCCTACTCCTCTCCTCTCATCCGTTTCCTTCTTTCCCCTCTCTACTTTCCTCTTCTTCCTTCTCCTCTCCCTTCTTCTCTCTCCTCTTCTCCACTTCCCTCTCCTTCCCTCTCTCCTACTCCTCTCATCCGTTTCCTTCTCTCCTTTCCCCTCTCTACTTCACTCTTCTTCCTTCTCCTCCCCTCCTCCTTCCTTCACTCTTCTTCCTTCTCCTCTTTGCTCTTCTTCTCTCTCCTCTTCTCTACTTCCCTCTCCTACTCCTCTCCCCTCATCCATTTCCTTCTCTCCTTTCTCCCCTTTCCTTCCTTCCCTTTCTGAAGGGACAGAATTCTATAGCTCTGCCTGGGGAAGCAAATTCCTATGTTCTCGCAGGCATTGCAATGAAGCCCATTTATAAAATTGTTTGAGAAGCCAATAAAAGTCACATTGTTTGACATGCAAACGAGAAGTAGGTGGATTGAATGCAAGAGTTGGTCGCGTGTAATGGAGCAGGTCACCAGTGGCCATGATGGTATGGGATTCAGACTGAAATGTTAGGCTCAGGTAACAAAATTCGTAATATTCACCAACAAAACCATAAACTCCACACCCAGGCCCTTAAGCGATGGCTCCTTTAGCACAACCATAAAAAGTCCCTGCAAAATCTACGTACAAGGTAACTTATCTTTCTCCCCAATCTCATATCAGCTTACTTTGTACAGCAGAAGTAAGGGCTGTTGTAGTAGGGTGAAATTCTTCCTTCCTTGGTTGAAGCCCCATGCTAGAAGAACAGAAAAGGAAAAAGAAAGTGGTTGTATTTGATGAAACTCCCAGTTCAAAATAGGGTCAACATTTTATCTGCAACCTATACGTCAGTGGAGGAAAGTTTCCTTACCCAACTGATGATGTTACCTAGTTGGGTAATGAAACGTTTGCAAGAAAACAGCCAAGATCAGAGAGCGGCAAGGGACCCCTCAGAGAACAGATTTAATGGACAAATGGAAAGAATGTAAGCAACGGTCCCCCAACATGAAAACATCAAACATGAATACGATGTAAAAAAGATGTGGAGACTGTAGAAAGAGTGCAGAGAAGAGCAACAGAGGATTAGGGGACTGGAGGCTAAAACCTATGAAGAACGTTTGCAGGAACTGGGTATGTCTAGTTTAATTAAAAGAAGGATTAGGGGAGACATGATAGCAGTCTTACGATATCTCAGGGGTTGCCCCAAAGAAGAGGGAGTCAAGCTATTCTCGAAAGCACCTGAGGGCAGGACAAGAAGCAACAGGTGGAAACAAATCCAGGGGAGAAGCAACTTAGAACTGAGGAGAAATTTCCTGACAGTGAGAACAATGAATCAGGTCAACTACTTGCCTCCAGAGGTTGTGAATGCCCCAACACTGCAAGTCTTTAAGAAGAGATTGGATAACGCTTTGTCTGAAGTGGTGTAGTGTTTCCTGCCTGACCAGGGGGTTGGACTAGAAGACCTCCAAAGTCCCTTCCAACTCTGTTATTCTATATTCTAACAATAAACAGAAGATCCAAATCTCTGGCCTCATATCATCCAGCTTTTCTCTTTGGACTCAGTGACAGGCCTCTCCGCGGGGAAATTCTGACTCGCCCTGCCACCCCAATCCCTTCCCATGAGCCCCTGAGTCAAATGCTGACCTCATCCCCGTGCTCAGCACATCCCAGCTAAATGCTGTATGATCCTTCTGTAATACCATAACCCTCGGGTCTTCAAAGTGTGGGCTGAGACTCTCTGGAAGTTGCAAACATCTTACAAAAGTGTACAGCTGTGTGTCATTTTTAAAAATCTCTGATCGGGCTTGCCCAGGCAAAATGAAATCATTCTTTGAACTCGACAAGCCCAGAGTCACTGGGAATCAGGTGATATATATATATTAATTAAAACAACTAAATTAAGTTCTTGTTCAGCCCTAAACCCTATGAAATTAGAATAGAATAGAATAAGAGAGTTGGAAGGGACCTTGGAGGTCTTCTATTCCAACCCCCTGCTTAGGCAGGAAACCTATACCACTTCAAACAAATGGTTATCCAATCTCTTTTTCAAAACGTCCAGTGTTGGAGCATTCACGACTTCTGGAGGCAAGTTGTTCCACTGATTAATTGTTCTCACTGTCAGGAAAATTCTCCTTAATTCTTCGTTGCTTCTCTCCTTGATTAGTTTCCACCCATTGCTTCTTGTTCTACCCGCAGGTGCTTTGGAGAATAGTTTGACTCCCTCTTCTTTGGGGCAACCCCTGGGATATTGGAAGACTGCTATCATGTCTCCCCTAGTCCTTCTTTTCATTCAACTAGACATACCCAGTTCCTGCAACCGTTCTTCATATGTTTTTGTCTCCAGTCCCTGAATCCTCTTCGTTGCTCTTCTCTGCACTCTTTCCAGAGTCTCCACATCTTTTTTACATCATGGCGACCAAAACTGGATGCAGCATTCCAAGTGTGGCCTTAAAATGAATGGAGAGGTTCACATTTCAATGACTAATTGACACAAATGGCATCAAACAGTTAGAATCAAAAAATGTTGAGGCAGAAATGCATTGTCTTTGTTTCTTGCCAGAAAATTATCGGGATGGCCACTGTTTTTAATTTATTTTCTCCCTCTCTTGCAGAAGCTAAAGACAGCATGGGGTAGCAGTTCCCCCATAGGAAAAACTCCATGATTGAACCAAGATCTCCTCAGTTCAGCCCCTTACAACCACCGTATGCTTGCCAGAAACATATAGTAGGTTGAGTTTTCCTAACATGTTTGGCTGGGGTAGTTTCAATCCGATGTATTGTGGAAGTTCCGCCATTGTATGAGCCATGACAATAACCCATAATATGGTTCATTTGTTTGAGCTTCACCTCTTCATCCAACAATTAATCTGAATTTAGAATTGTGGGTGTCTGGAGCCACCCATCCATTAAGTTAAAGCTAGTCATTCCTGACTCTAGGGGGCAGTGCTCATCTCTGTTTCAAAGCCGAAGAGCCAGCGCTGTCCGAAGACGTCTCTGTGGTCATGTGGCCGGCATGACTTAACGCCGAAGGCGCCTGGAACGCTGTTCCCTTCCCACCAAAGGTGGTTCCTGTTTTTCTACTTGCATTTTTTACGTGCTTTCGAACTGCTAGGTTGGCAGAAGCTGGGACAAGTCACGGGAGCTCGCTCTGTTATGCGGCGCTGGGGATTCGAACCGCCGACCTTTCCGATCGACAAGCCACTTAGTCACCGCATCTCCATTAAGTTAGAACCCCAGTAAACTCACTCACGCTTAATTCAACCAAACTCTCTGTGACCAATTTCATTCTATTGATTCCAGCAGTATCAAAATCCACCCAGCTTTATCTGGAGGCTCTAGAAAAACAATATGAAGATTTCTCCATGCCACAATTGAGGGATTTGCCTTTGCAAGCATCTTCGGTGAGGTCTTAATCTATTTATTTTTGTTATAAATAACACACACCTTTGTTTTGTTTTGGTTTGTGTACGCTTATGAACGTCGTACATAGCCATTTATTACCCAGGGAGCAGTAATTTACTGCTCCCTGTTCCAGAACTAAAACTGGCCAGAGAGACAAGTCAGTTTCAATCCAAGTCAGCAAAGCGATACGGAAGCTTCCCGTGTTACAGAACTTCTCCGTTTCGGCAGAAGGGCGAGCATGGCGTAGGCTTGGCTGCACTTGGGATGGGGTTACAGAAACCAAACTGGAACTGTGAGGAGAGTTTCAGGTCAACGGGGCTGAAAAAGAACAGGATGCCTGGGTAAAAAAAACAACAACAACGAGTTGGCCAAGACGAGGAAAAGGTGACGCAATGAGAAATACGTACCGTTCCATATCTGCTCTTTTGCTCAAATGCCCCTTGGCTTCACCTGTTACTTCACCTATTACATCTTACTGACGTTCAACTTCCAGGGATGGTTGTCACTTCCGAAGGAGTGACTCTAAATTCTTTTTTTTTTTTAATAAAAGAGTTTTTATTTTTTTAAAATATGAACATTCCATCTTTTCTTAAACGGTGTGTCATCTGGGTATAAATATCTCTGTGCAATAACCATCAGAACTTTCTACATCGTTCACGACATTGATATTAATTCTCTTACAATTAGGATATATTGAGTATATCGAGCATAGTAAAGCTGTTCATTTCCCCCTCTTAACGTATCTTCAAATAAGAATAGAGTAATAACATTAAGCGTAATAATCCTCATCATCGTAATACTAACAATTATCACATTGTTTGCGTCTCTGTCTTAACATATTTTCGACTCTTCTTTAACCTCCTTCTTTTATTTCCAACTTCCATTTTTATTATCTGACCATTGATACAATTCCCATGTCAGATAATATTCAGTTTGTTCTTTCTCCTTAATTGCCAGGGTTAATCTTTTCATTTCTGCACATTCTAATGTTTTCCTAATCGCCTTCTCGTCGGTAGGGATCTCTTCACTTTCCCATCGTTGTGCAAATACAACTCGAGCTGTGGTTAATAATACATGAATGATTAAATATGTGTTCTCTTTACTATCAATTTGAGGTAAGATCCCCAACATGAAATACCACTTCTTTTGAGAGCCATCGATAACCATCCTGGGCCTAGAATCCCCTCCAATCCCATAACACTCACTTTCACTCCAGTGGTGGGTTCCGGATCCCGGTGCAATCGGTATGGTGCAATGGGCCCCGCCGTCCACCACATGAATGCGCACAACATGCACATGCCTCCTTACCTCCTGCGACACAGAGTGCTTTTTGTCCTGCCCTCAGGTGCCTTGGAGAATAGCTTGATTCCCTCTTCTTTGTGGAAGCCCCTGAGATATCGGAAGACTGCTATCATGTCTCCCCATGTCCTTCTTTTCATTCAACTAGACACACCCAGTTCCTGCAACCGTTCTTCATAGGTTTTAGTCTCCAGTCCCCTAATCCTCTTGGTTGCTCTTCTCTGCACTCTTTCTAGAGTCAATAACATGCCACACGGTGAGTTACTCCATTGGTTATTCTAGAAGGCTCAGCCTCCTCGGGCATTTGACCCGGGGTCAATCCATCTTATTTTCTTTTCCTGGTTTTGCTAATGGGATGACTTAATCATGACCTACTTGCCCAGCTATTAAAATGCCACCTGGAGTTTATTTTATTTAGTTCATTAGTTTGTCAAACATGTACGACATGTAGCAGGCATAAGTATGAATGTGGACATGAATAAAGGAAATGAATACAAATAAATGGGGACAGTAGGCACACTGGTGCGCATATGCGCGCCCCCTTTACAGTTGAAGTGCTGGATGGGGACATGTTGGCCCAATTTAGATGACCATTTGATTTTGGAGCTGCTGCTGCTTCTTCTTCTTCCTCCTCTTCTTCTTCTTCTTCTTCTTCTTCTTCTTCTTCTTCTTCTTCTTCTTCTTCTTCTTCTTCTTCTTCTTCTTCTTCTTCTTCTTCTGGTTTGTCAAACATGTACAAGATAGCAGGATATAAGTATGAACATGGTTATGAACAAGGGAAATGGGTACGAATAAATGTGGACAATAGGACAGGGATAGTAGGCACGCTGGTGCGCTTATGTATGCCCCCTTTACGGACCTCTTAGGAATGGGTTGAGGTCCACAGTAGACAGTTTAAGGTTGAATTTTGGGGGGGGTTGAGTATGTAACAACGGAGTCAGGTAGAGCATTCCAGGCATTGACCCCTCTGTTGCCCAAGTTGTATTTTCTGCAACCGAGTTTGTAGCGGTATAACTATAAGTAAGTATAAGTATAATCTTTATCGTCATTGTACTTAAATACAACGAAATTGGTTACCTTGAGTTTGTATCTATTATTTGCCTGTGTATCATCGCAGTGAAGCTGAAGTAGTCGTTGACGGTTAGACGTTGTAGCAGACAATTTTGTGTACTATGCTTAGGTCAGACCGTAGGCTGCGTAGTTCCAGGTTGCCCAAGCTCAAAATTTCAAACCTGGTGGCATAAGGGATTCTGTTGTGAGCAGAGGAGTGGAGGACTCTTCTCGTGAAATACCTTTGGACCCGCTCAATCGTATTAATGTCCGTTATATAGTGTGGATTCCAGGCAGAGGAGCTGTATTCGAGGATTGGTCTGGCAAAGGTTTTGTATGCTCTAGTTAGCAGTGCAATGTTACCGGAGACGAAGCTTCACAAAATTAGGTTAAGAACTCTTAATGCCTTTTTGGCAATGTCCGATGTACAGTGTAGATTCCAGGCAGGTGTCCAAGACGATGAATAATTTCAGGTTCCCCTTTCAAATAGAAGATGTCGTCAAACCCAACAGATTTTGATTTACAGAAGTCTTTAAAAAAAACACACAGACACACCAAACCCACGCATAGGTCAAAAGGACACCTTACTTTACAATACCACCCCCACTTTTGATGGAACCAGTTATCACACCTTTTGAGAACTATTTCCTCATCTCCGGGAGATCAGCCCATGTCAGAAGGCAGGCTGACTCTTTCGCTTGTTATTGTGTCTATTGCGACAAAACATTAAGTGCCTGTTTCACCTCTGGGTCTCCTCCATTGTATGATCCACAGTTTCTCCCCTCTGACGAAACTCTTTCTCTTCTAGTTGCCAAATTGCCACTTTTGTAGGTGGCAAAGAAACTAGAAGTGGCCCATGACCTCAGCTGATAAATACCCTTAAGATCACCTCATTCTCCATCAGTGTTTACGCCTTTGAGCCGGGGACAATCAGTGGACAAGAATAGAAAACCGAAGAAACGTCGTGATGAATCTCCCTGCTTCTTCCGATGTAATGAACATACAGTATGTCATCAAGAGCCATCCGTTTATTTTAGATAATAATATTTTGTGCTTTATTTTTGTTTTCCCCTCTATGTCGTGGCCTCTTTTCTTTTGAACTCCGGAATTAACTTGTAGGCCTCTCACTGGAGAAAACCATGTTCTTAAAAGAACAGTTGAGGATAAATACTCTGTGTGTGTGTGTGTGTGTGTGTGTGTGTGAGAGAGAGAGAGAGAGAGAGAGAGAGAGAGAGAGAGAGAGAGAGAGAGAGAGAGAGAGAGAGAGAATGTGTGAGTGAGTTGGGGAGGAAGATGGGCCAGTCCTGGAGCCTGGGGAAGGCTCTGATGAGGGCTCTGCGTGGGAGACAGAGAGGGGGCCAGGGCCGTCTGACAGTTATCAGCTGCCTTCAGAATCGGACATCAGTGGGGCAGAAGAACAGCTGCAGCCTGTTCCCAGTGTGCGCATGCGCAGAGTGGCCAGACGAAGGGAACAGCTAAAGAACAGGGGTCGACTTGGGTTTAAGGCCACAGGTGGATGATGAATGGCCCCTCCCAGAGGAAATAAAAGAGGAGCGAAAGGGGAGTGGAGTTTGCAGGAGACCATTAGTTCGCTTAATTGGTTCGTGACTCTCCGAGGCTCCTGGCCAAGTTTTGCAGATATCGGCCTGGCAGCTCCCCAAGCCAGATAAGGTCTGTGACTGTAAATCCTCCCTTGGAAGACTTGGCTGGAGGTGAAGGAGCAGAATTCACGGTCAATTAATAAAAAGGGTTTTTGTTGGGACCAGGAGTTTGCTTCAGGCTCTTGGGAAGCCTCGCTCACAACATATAAATGGAGGATGTGTATAAGCTAAAATAAAACGGCTTGTGGTTATACCAAACCATCACCGTGCTTGACCAATGATAGCAATGTGGCTATCAGGTCAAACCATTTTTCTGTTTCCAATATGAGCTTTTCAATCTGTCACAGAAACATTGGTTTCCTGGGGATGACCACTGTCTTGTCACCTATCTTTCTCCACCTATCAAATTTATTCATATGATTTAAAACCAAGAGCACCTCACTTGAACTTAGCAAAATATAGGGGGGGGGGGGGGGAGGAAAGCTGAGCTACTGGTATTCTTAAATGAAGAACTAATTTCTCTCCTGGTTAATTTGTGCATTTGCCAGTTCGATACCAATCACCCAAAACTGTAATTTCTTGGAATAATGTCTTGATGAAAATGGTCCTTCCCTGTCCTTCTTAAAACTTTTAATCTTTTTACAATACAATACAATAGCAGAGTTGGGAGGGACCTTGGAGGTCTTCTAGTCCAACCCCCTGCCTAGGCAGGAAACCCTATACCGTTTCAGACAAATGGCTATCCAACCTCTTCTTAAAGACTTCCAGTGTTGGAGCATTCACAACTTCTGGAGGCAACTTCTGTTCCACTGATTAATTGTTCTCACCGCCAGGAAATTTCTTCTTAGTTCTAGGTTGCTTCTTTCCGTGATTAGTTTCCACCCATTGCTTCTTGTTCTACCCTCAGGGGTTTTGGAGAATAGTTTGACTCCCTCTTCTTTGTGGCAGCCCCTGAGATATTGGAACACTGCTATTTTTTGAACATTAAAAGACATAGAAAAATGTGTGTTTCCTAATACAACAGATTTAGAATTGAGATTTTGAAGGGGGGGGGATACTTAAAAGTAGAACATAAGTGCATGTTTTAGGCAGATTATTTACAAAAGGGGGAAAAATGAAAAATATATATAAATTAATCTACAGATTAAGAGAATTGGAAGGTACCTTGGAGGTCATCTAGTCCAGCCCCCCACCCAAGCAGGGGACCTTGCACCATTTCTGACAAATGGCAGCCCAGTCTCTTCTTGAAAGCCTCCAGTGATGAAGCTCCCACAACTTCCAAAGGCAACTTCTGTTCCATGGGTTGATGGTTCTCCCTGTCAGAAAATGTCTCCTTATTTCCAAGTTGAATCTCTCTTTGTTCAGTTTCCACCCCTTATTCCTTGTCTGGCCTTCAGGTGCTTTGGAGAATAGCTTGACCCCTTCCTCTCTATGGCAGCCCCTCAAATATTGGAACGCTGCTCTCCTGTCTCCCCTGGCCTTTCTCTTCACTAGACTAGCCGGGCCCAGTTCCTGCAACCGTTCATTGTCTGTTTTAGCCTCCATTCCCCTCATCATCCTGGTTGCTCTTCTCTGCATCCTTAAACAAACATGATATCGAGCAAAAAATGTATTGATTTGCCTTTCACTAAGCCAAAGTAGCCCTTGTCTCAAGTTGTTGTTTTCCCCGCGGTTTTAAATAAATAAAAAGCAGTGGTCAGAGGCCCAATAATAATAATAATAATAATAATAATAATAAGAAGAAGAATGCTTGGACAAAGACTGTGTCCTCATCCTTTGGGTTCCATCCAACAAAATTATCCCAATGTTTTCAGACCTGCTTGGTAATTATGGTCCGTAGCTTTGTTTTGTTTTGGTCTTTGGGTATAATTATTATGAACAGTGGCTGCAGGGACAGGTCATTTTATCCAAGGATTTGATTGCTTGGGTGCTTTATAAAGGCTGATAGGTGCTCCCAGAAACATTGCACAAAACCAGCCCTCCCCACAGCTGAACCAGGTTTGTATCGCATCGCTCTATCGCAGAAATGAAGGCTTTTGTCATCTCCGGGCTGATTTTGGCTTGTGGTAAGTCAATTCCTCTGCCATTCTGCTTTTGAGAGGGCAAGTGTCTGTTTACCATGTCTATTTATTTAAACACCTGGTTTCAGGAGAGGCGGAGAGATTTTTCTCGATTTGGGCTTCCTTCGGGAGTTGCAATTGTGTCCTCTTTAGACCGACGGTTACGTATTACTTCCCAGAAAGCTTCAGTGAATGGAGGGGCAGCGACCCTGATTCTGAGTTAGCTCCATCCTAAAGCCAACTTGGAGTGAGGGCATGGCTTCAAGCCATTAACCCTGAAGCACGCTGGGAAGGGAAAACGGGAAGACTTTAACTAAGGCAGAGGAAAGACTCTTACTCAGGAGTTGGCAATTTGAGGCTCCGGAGCCGCATGTGGCTCTTTCATCCCTCTGCTGTGGCTCCCAGTCGCCAGTTGTCTCCACAATTGATAGGGGTTTCGGTTAGGACAGGTAGAGGAAAAAGGACGCCACACTAGGAGGAGACTCTATGGTGAGGGAACCGGACTTCCGGTCGGCTCCACAATTGATAGGGCTTTTGGTTAGGACAGGTCGAGGAAAAAGAGGAAGCCATGCTAGGAGGAGACTCTATGGTGAGGGAACCAGACTTCCGGTCGGCTCCACAATTGATAGGGCTTTCGGTTAGGACAGGTAGAGGAAAAAGAGGAAGCCATGCTAGGAGGAGACTCTATGGTGAGGGAACCAGACTTCCGGTCGGCTCCACAATTGACAGGGCTTTCGGTTAGGACAGGTAGAGGAAAAAGAGGAAGCCATGCTAGGAGGAGACTCTATGGTGGGGGAACTGGACTTCCAGTCGGCTCCACAATTGATAGGGCTTTCGGTTAGGACAGGTAGAGGAAAAAGGACGCCACGCTAGGAGGAGACTCTATGGTGAGGGAACCGGACTTCCGGTCGGCTCCACAATTGATGGGGCTCTCGGTTAGGACAGGTAGAGGAAAAAGGATGCCACGCTAGGAGGAGACTCTATGGTGGGGGAACTGGACTTCTGGTCGACTCCAGAATTGAGTGAGGGGCTTCCAGTAACGACCTTTGTGGCTCTTTGAGTGTTTAAGGTTGCCGACCCCTGGCCTTGCTGCTTCCCTAAAATGAACAATTCCTCTTTTCAGGATTGGCTCTTGTGGCCAGCACACCTCCTCAGTTCAACGAGATGATCCAACTCAGCACCGTCACCCACGGCCTGGCTAACTTCACCAACTATGGGTGCCACTGCGGACCTGGGACTCAAGGCCTTCCTGTAGACGCCATCGACAGGTGAGGGGGTACCTTCGTTTTTTTCATCCAATGGGCTGAATGTAACAACCTTTCCCTACAAAGAATAGAATAGCAGAGTCGGAAGGGACCTTGGAGGTCTTCTAGTCCAACCCCCTGCCTAGGCAGGAAACCCTATACCGTTCCAGACAAATGGCTATCCAACATCTTCTTAAAGACTTCCAGTGTTGGGGCATTCACAACTTCTGGAGGCAACTTCTGTTCCACTGATTAATTGTTCTCACTGTCAGGAAATTTCTCCTCAGTTCTAAGTTGCTTCTCTCCTTGATTAGTTTCCACCCATTGCTTCTTGTTCTACCCTCAGATGCTTTGGAGAATAGCTTGACTCCCTCTTCTTTGAGATATCGGAAGGCAGCTATCATGTCTCCCCTAGTCCTTCTTTTTATTAAACTAGACCTACCCAGTTCCTGCAACCGTCCATCGTATCTTTTAGCCTCCAGTCCCCTAATCCTCTTTGTTGCTCTTCTCTGCACTCTTTCTAGAGTCTCCCCATCTTTTCTACATCGTGGTGACCAAAACTGAATGCAAATATTCCAAGTGTGGCCTTGGAACAAATGAGAAATCAGTGGGTGTAATCTGTTCTGGAGTAGACTTCGTTTTTTCTTGAATGCCATGTATTGTTTTTAGAAACTCCATTCACACACACATTTAACTTGGTTGTCAATTAGCCCATTTTCAAGATTTGTACCATGTTTGAAGGAAATGCAGTGGCTCAGTGGCTAAGACGCTGAGCTTTTCAATCAGAAAGGTCGGCAGTTCAGCAGTTCGAATCCCCAGCGCCGCATAACAGAGTGAGCTCCCATTACTTGTCCCAGCTTTTGCCAACCTAGCAGTTCGAAAGCATGTAAAAAATACAAGTAGAAAAATAGGGACCCCCTTTGGTGGGAAGGTAATAGCGTTCCGTGCGCCTTCGGGAGTTGAGTCATGCCGGCCACATGACCACGGAGACGTCTTCGGACAGCGCTGGCTCTTCGGCTTTGAAACGGAGATGAGCACCGCCCTCTAGAGTCAGGAAATACTAGCACATATGTGCGAGGGGAACCTTTACCTTTATCATGTAGACTGCTGACAAAATAACTAATGATGTTCACTCAAGATGCAAACCCACCCAGAAAAGAAAGTTACCAAGATCAAAACTAAAAAAAAGCTTCTCATTTTTGTCGTGCATTGCTAATTTCTTTTCCGGACAGAACACAGTAAAAAGATTTACTTCCGCTTACCCCAAAATAACCCTGTATTTTTTTATTCGTTCTTAAAATTTGTATATTTGATTTGCTTACCAAAATTGCCAGCACTAAGGAAGAAAGAAGCCTGTGGCTGGATTATACATTCCGATCCAAAGTAGGAATGAACTACTGATTTCAGATATTACCTCTCTGTTGTGACATTTACGTGAAACAGGCACTGTCTTGTATGTAGCTCACATGTCAAAGTGAATTATTTGCCCTGCAAAAACAGTCAATCATTGGTTGGCAGATATAGGGAGGTCTCCTTTCAATGCGAAGCAGTGAAGAACTTTGCCAGCCAGCTCCTTCAGGCATACGCCATTCCGTATTGCCTTCAGCTGCGTTGAGAATAGAATAGAATAACAGGGTTGGAAGGGACCTTGGAGGTCTTCTATTCCAACCCCCTGCTTAGGCAGGAAACACTATACCACTTCAGACCAATGGTTATCTTCTCAAGAAGTTGGTTTATTAATTATTCCGATTAGAGCTTGAAGGGACCTTGGAGGTCTTCTAGTCCAACCCCCTGCTCAAGCAGGAGAGCCTGTACCGCTTCAGAAAAGTGGCTGCCCAGTCTCTTCTTAAAAACTTGCAGTGTTGGAGCATTCACAACTTCTGGAGGCAACTTCTGTTCCACTGGTTAATTGCTCTAACTATCAGGAAGTTTCTCCTCAGTTCTAAGTTGCTTCTCTCCTTGATTAGTTTCCACCTGATGCGTCTTGTCCTATCCTCAGGTGCTTTGGAGAATAGCTTGACTCCCTCTTCTTTGGGGCAGCCCCTCAAATATTGGAACACTGCTATCATGTCAGTCCCAAGTCCTTCTTTTCATCAGCCTAGCCCAGGGGTCAGCAACCTGTGTGGCTCTGGAGTTGCCAGAGACCCCCCTGCCTTAAATCATACCGCCACTTAGCAGAGCAACGCAAGAAGTTTGTTCTGTGATAGCAAAGATACAGGGAGTGAGCTGTATTCTTTTCTCATTCCATTTCAGTAGAATGTTACTACGGTTGCAGGAACTGGGAATGTCTAGTTGAATGAAAAGAAGGACTAAGGGAGACATGATAGCAATGTTCCAATATCTCAGGGGTTGCCACAAAGAAGAGGGAGTCAAGCTATTCTCCAAGGCACCTGAGGGTAGAACAAGAAGCAATGGGTGGAAACTAATCAAGGAGAGAAGCAACTTAGAACTAAGGAGGAATTTCCTGACAGTGAGAACAATTAATCAGTGGAGCAGAAGTTGCCTCCAGAAGTTGTGAATGCCCTAACACTGGAAGTCTTTGAGAAGATGTTGGATAGCCATTTGTCTGAAACGGTATTGGATTTCCTGCCTAGGCAGGGGGTTGGACTAGAAGACCTCCAAGGTCCCTTCCAACTCTGCTATTGTATTGTATGTGTTGACGTCTCTACATCAGGTCTGACCCCCGTGCGTTTACTTTTTTCTACCCAAAGGTGTTGCCACAGCCACGACTGTTGTTACAACAAGGCGGAGATGTACGGCTGTAATCCCAAAGTCCTCACCTACCGGTTCTTTGCCCAGAGAGATAAAATCAAGTGCGGTAAGTTAAAGAGAAGCCGAACCGGAGAATTGGATAAAAGTAGCATTCTGCATTGAAGACACAAAACTGGGGAGGAGGAGAAAGTCCAGCTAAGCAGACCGTTAGATTGCTTGGATTGAAACTTTGTACAATGTGAGGGATTCAGCCATGAATGCAAGCTTCCGTTTATGGCTTAGCACCCGAGGCGGTATTCAGCCGGTTCGGGCTGGTTCAGCCGAACTAGTAGCAGAAATCGCGGGTGCCTCCACCCCCCCGCTCCCCGTGCTGGCTCTGTGCCGTCCTATTTAAGCACGTTTTTGAGGCTGGGAAGGTGGGGACACGAGCAAATAAGGCCGGGCGCATGCGTGGAAGGAGTGCGTGCGCCCACGAACCTTGAAGCGGGTGTGGGTGCATGCGCTTGGCGAACCGGTAGTAACAAATTGTAAAACCCACCGCTGCTTAGCACAACTACTAGTGCTTCCGTGACCCAGGCTGTGGTTGCTTGTTAAAAGACAATATAATCCATAGGTGCAGCCAATTTTCACTTGGGTTAGATTTTGTCAGTGGCCTTCGTTGGGCTCCAAGGGGAGATGTCACCCCATATTTCAGCGATGGCGAACCTTTTTTGGCTCGTGTGCCACAAGTGGGGGGAGCGCGGGGGTGTGTGTGTGCGGGCGTGCCGCACCCATAATGCAACGTGCGATCCCCCCAGTGCGCATGCACGCACAACGCCCCCCCCCCCATTTTTACATGTTTTTTCGCCCTCCCCAGGCTCCAGAGGCTTTATAGGAGCCTGGGGAGGACGAAAAGAGCCCCCCCCTGCCCCCCCGGAGGCCCTCTGGAGGCTTCAGGGACCGTCCGGAGGCTTCCCTGAAGCCTTCAGAGGGCTTAAAACCAACCCTCCGAGCAAACCGGAAGTGACTTCCGGGTTGCTCAGAGGGTGGTTTTAAGCGTTCCGAAGGCTTCAGGGAAGCCTCCGGACGGTCCCTGAAGCCTCCGGGGGGGGGGGGGGGCTCTTTTCGCCCTCCCCAGGCTCCTATAAAGCCTCTGGAGCCTGGGGAAGGCAAAAAATAGCTTTTAAAAAGGTGAACTCAGTTGGCCAGCGCGCGCATGCGCTCTGGCCAGCTGACAGGGCAGTGCCTCGTGTGCCCTGACAAATGGCTCCGCGTGCCACTTGTGGCACGCGTGCCATAGGTTTGCCATCACTGCCATATTTCATATACACCTTTTTCTCTAAGGCCAAAGGGGGAAAAAAAACCCTCAGATAAACCAGGAGTCTCCAGGCAATTTCAAGACTTGCGGATTTCAACTCCCAGAATTCCTTCCCGCCAGCCAGCCAGCCACAAGTCTTAAAATTGCCAAGGTTGGACATCCCTGAGGTAAACCATTGCAGCAACGGCATTCTGATCTGCTAAAATCGGGCTGCTCTACCTTCCGTTTGTGTCCTCACATGTGCACTTAGCCATGGTCTTCCCTCTCCGCAGTCAAATCAAGGGATCGCTGTGAGAAAATGGTGTGTGAGTGTGACCAGAAAGCAGCCAGTTGCTTCCAGAAACATCTTTTCGCCTACAACCCTCAATTCAAAAACCTTCCGGTGACCAACTGCAGGGCTCAACGCCCATTCTGTTGAGAGCTCGTTCCTTTCCGGTGGTAGAAGCAACCGCTCTCACCGGTTGAAATTCTGCCTGTCATTTATAAGAAATAAGAAAACCCAACAATACGATATATATATATATATATGCATGAACCTAGGGCAAAATAAATATGTCGTCAACCTACCCTCTTGTTCTTCAGCGCACAATTTAGTTCGGCTTAAAAGCACCTTTTGACGCGGTGGCTCAGTGGCTAAGAAGCTGAACTTGTCAATCAGAAAGGTCAGCAGTTCAGCGGTTCGAATCCCTAACGGAGTGAGCTCCCGTGACTTCTCCCAGCTTCTGCCTACCTAGTAGTTTGAGAGCACATAAAAAATGCAAATAGAAAAATAGGGACCCCCTTTGGTGGGGAGGGAACAGTGTTCCGTGCGCCTTCGGCGTTGAGTCATGCCTGCCGCATGACCACGGAGACGTCTTCGGGCAGCGCTGGCTCTTCGGCTTTGAAACGGAGATGAGCAGCGCCCCTTAGAGTCGGGAACGACTAGCACATATCTGCAAGGAGGACTTTTATTTTTACCTTAAAAGCACCTGGTGCATTACATTGGGGGAGGGGGGGAGTGGAAAATCACACCCACAGTAGAAAACACACATCTGTTCTAGTCGGGTGTTAAAAAAAAAAGACATGTACACATTTTCGGGCAGATTGTGTTGATTTGGCACTGATTTTTTTTAAAAAAACAGACTGAAGCCAACATGGGGTTGAGCAAATGTGAAACGCATTCGCTGCCTCTGTTTTCTCATAAAGGAAAGGATTCAAAAAAAGTAAACTTAACCGTCCAGGATTGAGTCCGCCAAAACCCCCTATTTGTGAAATAAGATCTAATAATACAATTAGTCCTCGACTTACGACCACAATTGGGCCCAACATTTCTGTTGTTAAAAGAGACGGTTGTTAAGTGAGTTTGGCCCATGTGAACCTTTCTTGCCACAGTTAAGTGAATCACTGCAGTTCTTAAATTAAGTCACTCAGTCGTTAAGTGAATCCCATCGGCTTGGCTTGTCGGAAGGTCGCAAAAAGGGATCACGTGACCCCAGGGACACTGAACGGTCGTAAACATGAGCCTTTAGTATCTTTATTTATTGTTCAGCTCTTGGGCCCTATCAAAGTGCAGAGTTCCAGAAACGAATGATTACTAAAATTCGATAAAAGCAATTTAAAATGAGATTGGAATAAAATACGATTTAAAATGAGATTGGAATAAAATACAGTCTAAAATGAAATTGGAATAAAATGCACTAATGTGAGATATAGATAAAATGGGATGAAATTATGTTTCGGTGTCATAAATGTGAGTCAATTGCCAGAAGTCCGAATGTTGATCACATGACCATGGGGAGGTCGTAAATGTGAAAAACGGTCGTAAGCACCTTTGGTCAGGGCTCCAAATAGCATCCAAAAGTAAATCAGAGTGCCAGGCAAAGGATTCCTCAAAGTTCCAATTGATTAAGAGAGCCATGTTGGCACATCTGGGAAAACCCGAATCTGAAAGCTTCCCGGTTTCCCACACCCAGTTGAAAGTTCAAGATCTTGCCCCCACACCCACAAGTCCATCCCATGGTCCAATCCCCCACTGCCACGCTGGCAGCTTCCACCCATCCAGTTCCGGTCAGGTGCAGAGGTGCAAAGACAAAAGGATGACCTTGGCTTTCAAGAAAGAATGTTGTTATGGCTACGTCTCAATCAAACTCCTACAATCAGTGCTGTTGTAATGGCACTGATTGCAGGAGTTAGATGCTTTGAATGGTCACTAAACAAATTGTTGCAGGTCGAGGACTAGCTGTATCACGTATAAACAAATACGCAACCCGTATCACATCAGATCTCTGTAGCCTCATAGGTAGACGCACACACACACATCCTCTTTGCTGGTTGAGAAAGACGGAGAGATAAGGTATAAAAAAAAAAACAGCTGAAAAGGTAACCCGCGACTTACGACCATTCGTTGAATGACCGTTCCGAGTTACAATGGCACTGAAAAAAATGACCGACAATCGATCCCCGCTTTTACAGGATTCCCACAGTCATGTGATGCCACATTTGGGGGCGCTTGGCAACCATTTCAATCCATCAGACTAGAGCTGGAAGGGACCTTGGAGGTCTTCTAGTCCAGCCCACTGCTCAAGCAGGAGACCCCAGACCATTTCAGACAGGTGGCTGTCCAGTTTTTTCTTTAAAAAAACCCCAGTGATGGAGCTCCCCGCAACTTAATTGTCCTCATCGTTAGGAAGTTTCTCCTTCATTCCGGGTTGCTTCTCTCCTTGGTTAGTTTCCATCCATTGGAAACATTTACAATGGTTGCAGCGTCCGTGTGTGTGTTATCTGATCGCCGTTTGCAGCATTCCCCGCCGGCAAAGTCCATTAAGCAAGTGGGATTTGCTTAATGACACGATTCACTTAACAACTGTATTCACTTAACAATTTCCTTTAAGAGTCGCAGCAAAAAAAAAAAAAGGTCACACAATTGGTCGCAACTCTCTTAACAACCACCTTACATCACAACATAAATCCCAGTTTTGGTTGTGGTTGTCAGTCGACAATTGCCTGAACGTACTTCTGTTGCAGCGTGTAATTTCTAGGCATGGACCTTTTTTTTGTTAAAGCATCAGAAACTCAGAAACGTCTTAGAAGTCTGCAATTAATCCCTCCCTAACATATAATTTAATAGCATTACTAAGAAAGCAGAAGTATAAACATTTCAAAGGGAAATATATTTTGGCTTCTTAACCTTGGGACACAAAGTACTTGTTCTAGCTTACCAAAACAAAAAAAACCAACTGTTCTCAATAAATTTCATCCTATAAAATACAGTGTGACATAATTTCTCACCAATTTAAAAAAAGAAAAAACCAGAAAAAAAAATTACAAGGAAACTATAGTTTGGAAGGAAAATGTCTCCCAAGTTTATTTATACTCTTGTAAATAAGGCATTGCTGTCCATCTCTCCCACTCTCCCCCTTCCAAGATTTTACAAATACTTATATTTTGCTTGGAGATATATTACATTTTTAGCATATTAAACCAGGACTTCTATACACACTAAGAAATTAAGCAAGAAGGGGTCTGTACCAGTACAAACTCTTCCCAATAACCTTTAAAAAAAAAAACACAAAACCATGAAACGATATGAGTTTTTATAAAAAAATAACACTTTCCATCAATTCTTGTAGTTTAAAAAAAAGAGAGAGAGAAGGAAGAAAAGAATATTATCAATATGTTTTAGCAAGCCATGGTGTGAAGACGGTACATTTAACAGATTATGGCTAAGAGAGCCGAGCCAGCGGTCTCCATTCCCCTCGATATTCCAAGAATAAGGCTGTTATCGAGTGCTCTGGTGCATAAATTGAAATTCAAATCCCCATAATCAAAACTTCAGATTTCACCAAAGAAGTTCTATTTTGCCAAGCAAAGGAGTTTGTTTCTGGAAGACATTGCCTTAACGTTTCTCTTTCCAGTTTTTAAAAAGACAGAAATCTGATAATGACTTACCGTATTTTCCGGAGTATAAAAGGTTTTGAAGAGGCAAATTAAAAAAAAAAAGTTTTTGCTCTCTGCAAACTTCCCAAAAACAGCCAGTTCTTCGCGAAAACAGGCCTGTTTCCTTTCCCCAAAAAAGGGCATAATAGCCTTTAGGAGGCTTGTAGAGTGTTCCGGGGGGGGGGCAAAAACGAGCCAAAAACGGCCCATTTTTTTGCGAAAACGGGCCCGTTTGTTGTCAAAAAAAGGGCATTAGGAAGCTTATAGAGTGCTCCTGAGGGCTGGGGGGCACAATTGAGCAAATAACAGCCCGGTTTTTGCTCATTTCTGCCCTCCCCAACCCCCAGGAGCTCTCTGAAAGCCTCCTACAGGCTCTTCATGGCCATTTTGGTGAAGCAGGCGGGGTTTCGGGAGGCAAAGAAATGCTGCATTCGGTGTATAAGACGCACCCAGATTTTCAGCCTCTTTTTTTTAAGGAAAAAGTTGCGTCTTATACTCCGAAAAATACGGTAATCTGCAGGCATGCGCAGAAGCAAAAAAACAAGATGGCACTGCCGATAGAACCGGTTCAGGGGCATGGCAAGCTGAGTTACTACTTACTCGGCCGAACCAGTTGGAAGCCACCTCTGCTGTGATGCCTCTGCTGGCCAAAATGGTCCCCCCATGGCCCATTTTCGGCCTCCCTGTCCTCCTGCAGCCGTGGCCTGTTTTTGGCCAGCAGAGTGCTGCAGGAGGCCAGGGAGGCTGAAAATGGGCCACGCGGGGACCTCATGGGGCCTCCCCGCCCCTGTTTTGGCCGGCCGGGTGCTACAGGAGGTGTCCGTCTAACCCAGTGGGTCTCAACCTTCCTAATGCCGCCACCCTTTAATACAGTTCCTCATGTTGTGGTGACCCCCCCCAACCATAAAATTATTTTACATTTTCCATTTTTTTAAAAAAAAATATGTGTTTTCCGATGGTCTTAGGCAACCCCTTTGAAAGGGTCGTTCGACCCCCAAAGGGGTCCCGACCCACAGGTTGAGAACCACTGGTCTAACCCCACTCCGCCGGCCCGCAGAGGAGAACTGGAATGCTGATCCGGCCCTCAAAGAAATCCAGTGTGAGACCCCCTGATCTGGGACTACGTTCTCCTCTGCCAACAAGTCAGCCAGCTTTCGAATTCCACATCCATCAATGTTTTTTTTTCCCCCAACCACAGCCTCTCCAACTATTCATCCCCATCCATTCCGAAAGAAAAGGTAGGACCCCAAATTGTCTGAATTACACTTCATACTAATGCAGCTGCCCTTGGGATTTGTCCCATCGAACTGTATTTAATTTAATAAGCTAAATCATGGTCTTGAACCCCTGATGAGCCAAGACTACTGTGTCTCCCCCGAAAATAAAACAGGATCTTATTTTCTTCGGACTCCCAAAATAAGCGCTTGGCCTTATTTTCGGGGAGGTCTTATTATTTTTGAGGTGCAGGAGGCCCCTTAACCTCGGCCCGTGGCCCGCGGATCAGTTCTGTCTCTGTTTCTGGCACACTTTTGCCAGCCATAGCATCGCTGGGCCTGCCGCTCTTTTTGCAGCCGCCACTAAGAGAAGGGGCGCGGGAACTAGGATTTGCGGGAGCAGCTTCCGCTAGGCTGTTCCACCTGGATGGCAGGTCCATGCATGACACGTGGGGCTTGTTCCCCCCTTGCCCCCTCCCCAAATTGGGACCAGCTGCGCATGCGGTTAAATGTTTTTGGGGAGGGCTTATTTTCAGGGGAGGGCTTATTTTAGCGCATGTGCTCAAAAACCCAATTGGGCTTATTATCCAGGGAGGGCTTATTTTTGGGGAAACAGGGTAGTAATAGATGGGAATACTGTCAGACAGCCTTGTTTGTCTTATGTTTGCAACTGGCAACCAGCTGCCAGCAGCTAGCAAAGAACCCCCTGGCCAGCAAGAAGGAACACAATAGAATGTGTTAACCACTATGTGGCTAATCATTCTGGCAGATGTATTTGCAAAGACGCGCCATTTTGTTCCGAAAGTCTAGGGAACGGCGGGAAAAAAACAACTCCTTGCGGGAGGCGCGTCGCAAGCGGTATCCATTTCGGAGGATGGGTAGAAGCGTCGCATCTCGGATAGCCCCAGCTCTTCACAAGTTGTCCCTCCTTGTGTTTGTGTGTTTTGTCACACAGGACCCCTCGTCTCTCAGTCCCTCCTTTGAGGCAGCCATGCAGAAGTCGACGCCGGAGGCGAAAGCTATCGGTAAGAAGGATGGAGATGAAGGCTACGCCGGTTGAGTTTTTCGGGATTGTTGGATGCCATGTGGGAAAAGTCTCGGAAGATGTCAAGGTATGTGGCATCTCCTGCAGGAGAAAGAAAAACACAACACTTGGCAATGATCACACCAGTTTAAGAAGAAGGTGGGTTTTCATGCACGCTGGTTTTCCTCCTGGCACATACAGCATCTCGGGTAAGCTCAGTTTCTTGGGAGAAGAAGTGGGGGAGGATGCCCGAGAATGCCGGCCATGTTCATACATCCTATTAAGCCATGATCTAATCCAGAAACCACATTGACTGGGTCTGTGCCACATGCTTTCAGATTTGGGTTAATGTCAGGATTCCAAGTAACACCTCCAACAAAAGAAGACTCCGAGGCTTGAGTTTCCTCAAAGTTCCATTTTATTAAAGGTAAAGGTTCCCCTCGCACAAATGTGCTAGTCGTTCTTGACTCAAGGGGGCGGTGCTCATTTCCATTTCAAAGCCGAAGAGCCAGCGCTGTCCGAAGACGTCTCCGTGGTCATGTGGCCGGTATGACTCAACCCCGAAGGCGCACGGAACACTGTTCCCTTCCCACCAAAGGTGGCCCCTATTTTTCTACTTGCATTTTTTACGTGCTTTCCAATGGCTAGGTTGGCAGAAGCCGGGACAAGTAACGGGAGCTCACTCCGTTACGCGGTGCTAGGGATTCGAACCGCCAAACTGCCGAACTTTCTAGGGGACTGGAGACTAAAACATATGAAGAATGGTTGCAGGAACTGGGTATGTTTAGCTTAAGAGAAAGAATGACTAGGGGAGACATGATAGCATTGTTCCAATATCTCAGGGGTTGCCACAAAGAAGAGGAAGTCAAACTATTCTCCAAGGCACCTGAGGGTAGAACAAGAAGCAATGGGTGGAAACTAATCAAGGAGAGAAGCAACGTAGAACTGAGGAGAAACTTCCTGACAGTTAGAACAATTAATCAGTGGAACAGAATTTGCCTCCAGAAGTTGTGAATGCCCCAACACTGGAAGTCTTTAAGAAGATGTTGGATAGCTATTTGTCTGAAACGGTATAGGATTTCCTGCCTAGGCAGGGGGTTGGACTAGAAGACCTCCAAGGTCCCTTCCAACTCTGCTATTGTGTTGTGTTGTATTGTATTTATTTCTGACCAGCAAGATGAGCGTCTTAGCCACTGAGCCACCGCATGCATTTTATTAGAGATGTCATACTGACACACCTGGGAAAACCGGAATCTGAAAGCTCCACTCTGTTATTCTATTCTATTCTACACATCGCAGCCTCTTTTCGACTTGTAGTTCGGAGCAGAAGCACCTGGTTGGAAACGGACGGATTTGAGCAGGCCGGCTCTGCGACCCATTAGAGAGCAGGAGCGAAAGAAAAGCAAATCTAATGGAGTGAGACTTTTGAAAGTTTTTAAGTGCAGCCAGGCACCACGCAGGAAAGAACGCAGTTGCAGTTTCCGCAGCAAGAAGATGAAATTGGCCGAAAGAGATAACTAACTAGATGCTTATATTAAATGTCAGACAGGGTTTCAGAGAAAGCTAGATATATCTCTTTTTGTTGCTCTCTACCAGTGGTGAAATCCTCCCGGTTTGGCCCGGTTTGGCTGAACCAGTTGTCGTTGGTTCTGCGAACTGCTAGCAAAAAAAACAAAAACCTTCAGAGGATCAAGTAAATAGGCAGTAAAAAAATGCTTTCTTCCCTGCCTATTTGCCCGAACTGGCAGGCAAAAAAAAAAAAAAGCTTTAAAAAGTGAAAAAGAGTTGGCCATGTCCAACTCTCAGGGGTTGCCCCAAAGAAGAGGGAGTCAAACTGTTCTCCAAGGCACCTGAGGGTAGAACAAGAAGCAATGGGTGGAAACTAATCAAGGAGAGAAGCAACTTAGAACTGAAGAGAAACTTCCTGAGAGTTAGAACAATTAATCAGTGGAACAGAAATTGCCTCCAGAAGTTGTGAATGCCCCAACACTGGAAGTCTTTAAGAAGATGTTGGATAGCCATTTGTCTGAAGAGGTGTAAGGTTTCCTGCCTAGGCAGGGGGTTGGACTAGAAGGCCTCCAAGGCCCCTTCCAACTCTGCTATTGTATTGTATTGTATTGTATACCCAATCACATGACCCTTCCCTCCACCAAACCACGGCCACAGAACCGGTGGGTAAAAAAAAAAAAAAGATTTCCCCACTGCTCTCTACCCAGCAGCGATCAGCCGGGAGGCATCAGATAATCGAAAAGCATCGTCATCCTTAAACCTGGCTCTAAGAATCGCCACCAATCCTTCCAACTTAAATCTTTACACACACACACACACACACACACACACACACACACACCAGACTGTGGAGAAACTCCTCCTGTTATTTTCAGGTTAACGACAGCAGGAGCTTCGGTTCACACCGAAGTCCGAAGGTGTTATGCGGTGTCTTGGCTGCTATCGCAAGTAGGAACACGTTCCTTTTCACGTTATGCCAGGGTGTAAGTTATTTCCATTTGTGTGACTGGTTTGAGCAGAAAGGGAGACAGGCAGGTCAAGTTCTTAATCGTAACCTTATTAAGGGCCAGGGCATTAAAAAGGCCGCCAACGGAGCAGGGGAATATATGTTTTTCTTCTTTTGAAGTCATTCTAGGCCCCGTTATAAGCGGCTTCCGATGGCCGCTTCCTGCTAGCCCACTTTGCAAACCATCTTAGCTTTGAGCTTTCAACCCAAGGCTCATCCCGATTCTCCAAAGCACCTGAGGGCAGGACAAGAAGCAATGGGTGGAAACTAATCAAGGAGAGAAGCAACCTAGAACTAAGGAGAAACTACCTAACCATGAAGACAGTTAACCAGTGGAACAGCTTGCCACCAGAAGTTGTGGGTGGTCCCCATCGCTGGAGGCTTTTAAAGAAGAGATTGGATATCCATTTGTCTGAAGTGGTGTAGGGTTTCCTTCCTGAGCAAGGGGTTGGACTAGAAGACCTCCAAGGTCCCTTCCAACTCTGTTATTCTACTTCTATTCAATTGCCATCTGCAGCTTGCTTGCAAATGGGAGTTTTTTTGGCCTGAATTGTTATCTGTGTCTTATTATCTCTGGGGAAGCTGGCAGGATGAAAGAGCAGGAGAGGCGAAGTGCTATTCCCCCCCCCACTCCTTTGAAGTATAGCCCCCATCATATCCACAGCTGATTCCTTAGCGGATAAAGCCGGTATGTACTTCTCCGTTGGCACGTTTAAGCCAACAGCCCAACCTTTTGACCTAGTGCCCCTATTATTATTATTTTTGAAAGCGGGCCGTAAACAGCGGGACTGTGGCTAGGTGAGATGCGCTGTGGGTCACACTGCAGTCCTGCCTGATTTTGGAAGATAACGGTTCCCGAAGACTTAAGAACTCTTCCCTGGAATTTCATCTGAATCCCAGCCTAGTTTTGGAATGCAATTGTAGCCAATTCCAGGCTAAATAATTCCCTTTTTCACAGATCGGAATGGGACCCTTGAGCTTCACTCTGGGTGCAGTTTCCTTAGCAGCATTGAATAATTTTGCCCTTGGGGGTCCCTGGGAGGTTTTCTTGGCTGCCCAGTCTAGCCTGTATCCCAGGCCACACGTACATCTCCCCCACCCCCCCCAAGGACTAGGGGCAACATGATAACAGTCTTCTAATACCCCAGGGGCTGCCCCCAAAAAGAGGGAGTCAAGCTATTCTCCAAAGCACCTGAAGGCAGGACAAGAAGCAATGGGTGGAAACTCATCAAGGAGAGAAGCAAATTAGAACTAAGGAGAAATTTCCAGACAGTGAGGACAATTAACCAGTGGAACAGCTTGTCACCAGAAGTTGTGGGTGGTCCCCATCACTGGAAGTTTTTAAGAAGAGGTTGGATATCCATTTGTCTGAAGTGGTGTAGGATTTCCTGCCTAAGTAGAGGGTTGGACTAGAAGACCACCAGGGTCCCTTCCAACTGTGATTCTATTCTATTCTATTCTATTCTATTCTATTCTATTCTATTCTATTCTATTCTATTCTGTCAAACACCACTGGTTTCTAACCCTCTTTAGCTTCCAAGTCCAGCCAAGGTGGATTCTGGACATTTTGCTTAGATGACCTTAAAACGGATGGGAAGAGTCAAAACCCTCCATCTTTATGGAAGTCACTCCAGGAAGCAGGAGCTTCCCAGAAATCTCTGGTGGCAATCATTGATGCTATGCAATATTTAGAAATAAGTTCGCCAAGGCTCACGTCTCCAGCTGCAATTTAGGTGGACCTCTTCATCGAATTAAAGCAAATAATAATTGCTGGAGACAACAATAGAAAAGACAACTTAAATAATTCCAGTGGGGTGCTTTAAAAAACTCCATTAAGACCCAAGCCTCTCTCTGCTTCATCACTAATGCCCATTTAAATTAAAGGTAAAGGTTCCCCTTGCACATATGTGCTAGTCGTTCCTGACTCTAGGGGGCGGTGCTCATCGCTGTTTCAAAGCCAAAGAGCCAGCACTGTCCAAAGACTTCTCCGTGGTCATGTTGCCGGCATGACTGAATGCCGAAGGCCCACAGAACGCTGTTCCCTTCCCACCAAATGTGGTCCCTATTTTTCTACTTGCATTCGTTACGTGCTTTCGAAATGCCAGGTTGGCAGAAGCTGGGACAAGGCACGGGAGCTCACTCCCTTACAGGATTCGAACCGCCGACCTTTCTGATCGACAAGCCCAGCTTCTTAGCCGCTGAGCCAACGCGTCCCATTTACATTGTGGCTAATGCCAATCTTTTTTTGGCGGCGGGGGTGGAGGGGATTTTCCAAAGCTTGAGCGTTAATATGCAGGTGTAGTAAGGTAGAGGGAGGAAGTGAGAGAGATTGCAAAATAAAGACCAAGATGCAAGAAGAAGAGGAGATAAAAGCGTTTACTCTAGATTTTTATTAACAGTGTTTCAAGAGACAATAGAAGGAAGAAGAGGAAGGAAGTAAGACATCAGAGCATCAGATATTTTTTTTTAAAATCTCTCCCCCTGTCCCCGCCCGCCCCCCCTTCTGGCTTTTTTTTCTCTGTAGGTGCCAAACTTTTTCTTCCCTTGCTGTTAAAAAAATCATACAAAGATAAACAACGTACAGAGAATCCCACTTCCAAAGCAGCACTCAGCAGACAGACCAGGTGGGGCCATAAAAGGCAGGATGATAGGAAGTTATAAGAGGTCGGCGGGAGGGGGGGGGTTGTTTGTTTTGTTTTGTTTCTCCCCCCCCCTCCCGCAAGAAAGAGGAGGAAAATAAAAAATAAAATTTTAAAAAAGGAACCTGTATTACAAAGACTGTCCTCAAAGCAAGAGATAAGAAGGAGGGATTAAGATGCAGGAATGTATTTACAGTTTCTCAACCCACCGTTTCTGGAACTTGAAAAACTACCGTGTTTCCCCGAAAATAAGACAGGGTCTTATTTTCTTTTGATACCTCTCCCCCCCCGAAGTAAGCGCTTGGCCTTACTTTCGGGGAGGGTCTTATTATTGGTGCAGGAGGCGGCGAGCGTAGTCACTTCATGGCTGCTGCTGTGTCGCAATATTTTGGGGTAGGGCTTATTTTAGTGCAAAAGCCCGATTGGGCTTATTATCCAGGGAGGTCTTATTTTTGGGGAAAACAGGGTAGAGCAAAGCATTTGTTGGCTTTCAGAGGTTTCTGTACATCCAGCTGAAACAGGTGGCCACTTCCGGTATGCAAGGATGGAAAGCTGCACGGGAAAAGTTCCCTTCCATCCATCCCTCTCCACTGGGTTATCCCACTAAGCGACTATTTTTCTCCCAAGCCACGAGGGGTTATTCCCACAGGCTCCCCTGGTATTGAAGACAGCAAGGGCGATCAAGCGATTTGGCTGAATATAGAAAACTCCTAGCTCAAAGGGGAGAAGAAAAAAAAAACAAGAACTACCCCTCCACTCCACATCTCCCTCTCCCCTTTTTATTTAATTCAGTGCTGTTGAAATAGGAAGTGTAGGGACCCCTGCCTTGGGGAAGGGCCAGGATTCAAGATGGCGCTCTAACTTTTTTATAATACAAAAATGTCTTCCTTTTTTTTTTTTCTAGTACAAAAATAAATACGTTTTCCTCGAGGCGAGGATGCCCAGCGTTGCAGCAAACATCCAGGTGTCACTTCCCTTCGTTCCGAAAGAAAGAATTTGGGCACAACTCCGTGGGTCTCTGATCAGGTTTAAACCCGATGCCGTCCCACGGGGGTTTACCGTACTGTACTGGTTAAAGGCAGCGCTTCTCAACTTTCAGCCATTTTAAGACAGGTGGACTTCAACTCCCAGAATCCCCCAGCCAGCCAGCCATGGTTGGCTGGAGAATTCTGGGACTTCAACTCCACCTGTCTTAAAAGTGTCCAAGTTTGAGAAACGTGGGTTAAGGCACAGGACAATGAGTAGGAAGCAGAGGTGGGTTCCGGCCGCCATTACTACCGGTTCGGTGCCTAAATTTTTTTGCGCATTTGCACTTAATACGATCAACATTAAAAAAGAAATAAAGACTACCTTTTTTCAATGAAGATTGTCCTGCTCATGTGCAGAACAGAAAATCAAGATGGCGCCACCAAATATAGAAATGGAACGTTCACATGGCCGCTAGAGTTACTACCTATTCAGCGGAACGAGATCCGAATAGGTAGGAGCCCACCTCTGGTAGGAAGACCCCCAGTTCACATTCATTCACAGCTGTGGAAGCACCTCTAGGGCCAGCCATAGTCCCTCTCTTGGTCCAGAAGTTATGGGGAAAACCAGGAATCGGGCGTGAGTCGAACTTGCTGCCTTGAGCTCCCCGAGGACAGGCAGGATCTAAATCGAATGAAGAAATCCCTAAATGATCTCAGCGTTAAGGTTTGCATCCCGTAGGACGCGCAAAGTGAAAAGGTGCCAGGTCTGACTCAACCAGACTCCTTCCCCTGCTTCGGGGTGGGAAAGTGGATTGCAGCACTTCCTATTTCTCAGGTAGCTCGATTCCTGGTTCCCCCCCCCCCAGGGAGGGAAATAACTTTTCCCAGCTTGCATCACTATGGATGTTGGGAGCCAAGGTGTTGCAAAGCAAAGGAGAAACTCGCTGGTTGGGTTCTCCTTTATTTTCTTCCTTGCAACACTCCCACATTCCACAGCTGTCTGCTCCTGCCCTCTAGTGATGCAGTTGTGTACTGCAAGCAGGGAAAGTGAAATTGAGGCAAATATTTAGAATATTCTATTCTAAAGTGAGGACTGGGGGAAAACATAGGGTCCAATTATCTGACTCAGGGCATCTTTCCAAACGGAAGCGATACTGTGAGTTTCACATCTCATCTGCTTTGTGCAGACCTAAAATAAAACAGGCTCTTATTTTCTCCCCCCCCCCCCAAAAAAATAAGCACTTGGCCTTATTTTTGGGGAGGTCTTGTTATTTTTGAAGCACAGGAGGTGGTGAGCGTGGTCACCTCATGGCTGCTGCTGTGTTGCAATACTTTCAGGGAGGGCTTATTTTGGGGGGAGGGCTTATTTTAGCGCATGCGCTCAAAATATTACCCAGGGAGGTCTTAGTTTTGGGGGAGGGCTTATTTTAGCGCATGCGCTCAAAATATTATCCAGGGAGGTCTTATTTTCAGGGTGGTCTTCTTATTTTTGAGGTGCAGGAGGCGGCGAGCGTGGTCACCTCATGGCTGCTGATGTGTTGCAATATTTTCAGGGGGAGGGCTTATTTTAATGCATGGGCTCAAAAGCCCAATTGGGTTTATTATCCAGGGAGGTCTTATTTTCAGGGAAACAGGGTAGGATTGTGGCATGTGAGAAGTCAGTCTTATGGGCAAAGCATTCCTGGGTACCCGGAATTCCTATGGAAACAGCACTCAGCCTATTCACAACTTTCCAAACCTCAAGGGTTGTTTTCTCATTGTTTTCCCTGCACGGCTGCAATTTTCTCTCCAAACTTACATCACGACCACCTGTCCCAGTGGACAATGCACAGCCACTATAGAGCCACTTAAGCCGTGCGCCGACAAATTTCAGCACGGCTCCGATCCTACTTCGTTTCAAAGGATGAAAACCAATCCAGCAGATTTTTGGAAACTGTAGCGATGCATTTCATCCCTGGTACCCCAAGGCTTTATACCAAAGCCAAAGTTTCAAGAAAATATACATATTGGTGTAGTTATAAAAGAAAAAAGAGACATTGCGATCTCCGGAACTTAAAATATGTTGCTCACTTAGCTATCGTCAGAGTGTAAAAACTACCATTAAAGAGATATCTGCCTTTGTACACTATTAATCAATTAAACCATTGCGCACATGATAGGCACGTGATAGACAGATGGGAGGTGGGTAGATGGGCCTATCACACGCGCAATGGTCTAATTGATTAATGGTGTATAAAGGCAGATATCTCTTTAATGGTAGTTTTTACACTCTGACGATGTTAACAGAGGCTAATGAAAGCTAAGTGAGCAACAAATTTTAAGTTCCGGAGATTGCAATATCTGTTTCTTCTTTTATATATATGAGAAGGAATGAAACAAATTGACTGGTTATTATTTCTTTTGGTAAAAGATAACACTCCCTAGCCACTGTACAAAAGAGGGGGGAAAAAATTCCTGACATTAAACACATCAAAAAAGGATACTGAATGTGGGGTGGGCGGAAGAAAATAAATAAAAAATACTTGCAATGGTCCACCCAGGCATCTTTAGTAATAAATTAAATATTTAACAATGTCACCCATTTTAAAAAGACGGCACGTAAACTCATAATAAAAAGAACGTTAAAAATCTTTTTTTAAAAAAAAAGAGAGAGAGAGAGAGAGAGAGAGAACCCAATACTGTTAAATAGGAAAAAAAGTGCACAAAGTCAATTTTATACATTGCATCTAGAGAAAGTACATCTTAAAATACATAAATCACCATGACAGAAGAGCAGAGACCAATTCCTGCCTTAGGATAGAGTGGAGGGCCCGGAAGTGGGCATCCGTAATGGGCCTCTCTCTTTTGCTCGTGCTATTTTCTGTCCTCGTTCGCCTTTCTACAGCCAGGCCCTTTCTGGCCAACCTCAAACATGTGTTCCACCCCGAAACAAGAGAGAAAGACAACCAGGCCAACCACAGCACAGTTTCATACACCATAGACATTTTCATTTCTGGAGGATCTCAAACTGGTTTCCACCATTTCCCCCGTTCGTGGGCGCAATCACTCCCAAAGAGAGTTTGCCAGACGAACGGAGCTAAGACCAGAATTGAACTCGGTGAAATATCATGGCTGCTGGCCCCGGGACCTGCCTCCTCCAAGAACCTTGGGAATTGCAACCGGATGAGGTTGGACGAGAAGGGACGTCTGGTCATGTAGAAGTTTCAAACGAGGATCGCCGCAAGATTGGAAGAATTGGTTTTGGGCAGGTAGTAGAAAATGAAATGATTGAGGAAAAACAAGAACATCGTTAGTAGGAATAGACGTCCTTGTAACTGATGGGCAACTTAGTCCCCCTCTTGGTTGGTTGGTTGGTTGGCTTAAAATACCAAGGACATCTCTCCTCATTGGTCATCTCTGATTTGTGATCCTTTCATAATACCATGCGATAGCTGTTCATCCCGAGGCATTATTACATTTGCTTGTTGAAAGGATAGAGGAAATGCTGCTTTTCACCCAGAATGGTACCTCTGGTTAAAAAAATCCCTCGTCTTCCTTCCAATTTCCTTAGCAGAGGACACACCGGTCGTTGAGAAATGGCAAAATTCCCCTTCCGCTGGAAAAGAAAGGCACCTCAACATCTGGATTAATTTAGTTTGGCTTGGTGGTCTTGGCTGTCATCTTCGGAGCCCCGTCCATTTCCGTTTCCTGCTTAAAAGCACTTCGCAGGTGTAATGGTTTCCAGTTTGCTCGAAACGTGGGCTCCGCACTACATCTCACCATCCCAAAAATTCACGTTGTCAATTTCAGCGTTTTTTTTTTTTGTTTCTAAAAGGGGGCCTAAGTGCCCCGTGAGACTTTTTTTGGGGGGGGGGGAGATCTCCAAAGGCATTGGGACAGCCTAATCCAGGAGATGAGAAATATAACCCCTTTTTTAAAATTGCATCTAAGTGTGATTGGGTAAAGAATGCGTCTGAATATTTCCACTTGGTTCTACGTATTCAGCTGGAACGGAGCGGAATCTGACCTTGTAGATAGACCAGAAGATCTCAAATGACTTGGAATCGGGGGAATAAGAAGAATCGAGAGAGGGGGAAATAAATAGCAGGAGATGGGAGAAACCAAGAATTCATGAGCAACGTATCAAATGCGGCAAAAAGCATGAAGAGGCGCTTGGATGGAAGACTGAATGAACACGTGCTTGTAAAGAATGTTTTCTATTTTATCAAACAATTGATTAAAATATTGATGAGGCTCAAAAGAAAAATCCACTCCACCCCACCCCCCCAAAAAAAACCCACTGGAAAAAGCACAGTTATTAGAAGCGGCGAACTTCCTTGCATACTCTTAAGCTTTTGCAGGATGGTTGTGATGATGATTTTGGGGTGGGGGGGGGAGGCCATCTCCTACCACTCCCTGAGCAGAAAAAAATGGAATGCAAATGGCCTCTGGCTTCCTGCTTTTACAAAAATATATCAAGGGTTAAGTTGTACATCAAGGAGAAGGCATTAGGGCTGGACACCATGCGCGTATGGCTATTCTAATATGCCAGCTACTCTACATTTTACTCTGGTTATCTGGAGAAGGGGGTGCAGATGGGAATTGGAAGCCCAGGTCAAGACAAGATAAGGGGGGATTGTAGCAGTGAGATGCGATGTAGCCATAACAACATTCTTTCTAGAAAGCCAAGGTCATCCTTTGTCTTTGCACCTCTGCACCTGACTGGAATTGGATGGGTGGAAGCTGCCAGCGTGGCAGTGGGAGATTGGACCATGGGATGGACTTGTGGGTGTGGGGGCAAGATCTTGAACTTTCAACTGGGTGGGGAAAACTGGGAAGCTTTCAGATTCAGGTTTTCCCAGATGTGCCAACATGGCTCTCTTAATAAATTGGAGCTTTGAGCAATACTTTGCCTCGGACTCTGATTTACTTTTGGATGCTATTTGGAGCCCTGACATTAACCCTAATCTGACACCTTCGTTCTAACACCACCACCAGATTCCAGCTGGAAATCTGTAGGGAGAACCCACCCGAACTTAATCCTTATTCAAAGCCATGGCCGACTTCACCCGTTGGTGTAAGATTCTTTAAGTCATAGACTGCGGTTCCCAACGCAGAATCCCCCAATTGCAAGAATCAAATCCACCTGCCTCTACGGCTTAGCGCAAGATTGAAAAGGAGAATTGCGATGATTTGACGCCGCAGAACGAGGTGGAGAACTGCCTTGGACATCCCAAACCGTCACAACGGGTTTCCATTACTCTGAAAAACATCTCTTTTCCCATCCTTCTTCCTTCCTCCCTTCCCAAGTATCCCTGAACCCAGTGGCCGCTTTGGAGTTTACATCCAACCTTCAAGAGAAAAAGTCTACTTTCTAACTCTCAAAGTAAAAAGCTGCCTTCTGAACAAAGACCACCTAAAAACCCAGAGTGGGTTTTGAGAATAACTTGTTTCCTGTTCTACCCTCCCTCCCCGAAAACCCACCCCACCCTATAATAAAATAAATAGTGCCCGCCCACCATCCATAACCTGAATTCTGTGTGCCCTCTGCAATCATGCATTGGTGAGAAGGGGAATCACAGCTTTGGTTAAGAGTGCACATGCAAAAATGGGGGGAAAAAAAGCTGGGGACGAGTTCTGAATTTCCCCATTTCCCAAGAGATTTGATCAAGGGAATTCAGTTCCTTAGGGATATATATATTAAAAAAACCAACCCTGCCCCCCTTCCCCAGGTTTGAGCTAACTCTCTAGCTAAACGTTGCTTCAAGAAGTGAAAAGAATGAGACCTTACAGTGCTCCCTGGCTGTGGCTGTGTTGTTGTTTTTTTTAAAGGGGGAAAGAAAGAAAGAAAAAAAAAGGAAAGTGGGGGGATGGGGAAACCCATCGCCGGCGACGAGTGCATTCTTCCAAGCCTCACCACTTTTGGAAGTCAAGAAGGGTGAAGGCAGGCGCAAAAAGTTGGACAAAGACAGAGGAATTCTTTTGAGAATAGGTGGCCATATTTGTCCCCTGGCTGGGAGTCGGTGTCCCACACTCCGAATACGCAGCACAAAAGACAACTTTACAAAAGAGAAAGAGGTCTGTATTCCATCCTCTGTGTTTACTGATGATGACATTGGTGCGTTTTTCCTCCCAAATACAGAAAGGAAATTCAAGGGCGGAGAAAGCCAGCCTATGGGGGGAAGAAAGAGATGTCCCAGACATGCTAATTTTCTATGCGCAGGGATCTTTTCCTCGATTCTTTGTGTAGTTTTATAGTGAGAGAGTCATCGGAAAGGAGCTGATTGCCTCTAGCAGAAATAGTCCCAAATCAGGTTGCCCTTCAGATCCCTGGTGGGTTTATTCCTTTCTCTGCCTTCCATTGGTGTGAATTGCTCTGAGGATTAGACCAAGAGGCAACTCACAAAGGCCCAGATCAGGTGTCCTGGGAGTTGTCTCACCTCACACACCCATTCTGAATTTTTCCAAGAGGAGGAGGAACACTCCGTGACAGACCGTCTGGGTCACTGGCTTCACTGGTGCCAACCAACTGGCCGACCTTTCCTGCAAAGATGCAGGATTCTGTCCTCCCCCTCAGGACAAAGGCAAGCATGTACTGCATGCGCCAAGTTTCTTTCTCAACAACCTACCCTGAATTAACATCTGTCTTCACCCTACATGGATTGCGTCCTCACCTTGGAAGCGGCTGAGTTATGGCTTGAAACCAGCTAAGCTAACCTCCTGGTTGATTTCCATCCGTCATCACCAGAGGAAGTGTTTGGCTTGCAGGAACCTGAGCGCCTGGGAGGGAGGGAGGTCCCCCTCACCTCCCACCCATCCCAATGCCTCTTGATCCATGAACTGCAGCATGTGCTGAGAAGACACCAAACTGGCAGCCCAGCTGAACTTCACCCGTGCCTGCTCCACGCTCAAAACAGGGCTATCTCATACCCGGCCATGAGTGTATGCTTGGGTGTCTCGTACGTCCGTTTTCCCTCCAATCGATCTGGGATTCCTACCGCAAGCCGATGGCCGTCGGCATTGCCAAGAGTGTGTGCACAAGACAAAGAAAAGAGACAGATGCAGGGAGAGAGAGATTAAGAATAAGCCTGCATCCAGTTCGGTTTGGGATCCCTTTCCAAATGTAGCTTCCCGCCTCCTAAGCACGTTTCACCTCCTGTTTTTAGGCCTGGAGAGACCATTTAACACAGTCAATTGCCTTTTTTGGGCTATGGGGAGGGGCGGGAAACTGAAGGGCAGATTTAAGCTCAGATGCACCCACTCCACCTGAACCAAATGCAAAGAAAAAAATCTGATCCCAGTTGGTTTGTAAGGGTCCTCTCTCGCTCTCCTCCTCCTCTCGCTGTGCAGCTTTCAGCCCCATCCATCCACTCTTCAGTCAGCAAATCCCCCCTTATCCCAAAACACACATCTAGAGTTTGTTTAGTTTCCTTTTTTTTGTTTAGTTTTGTTTTTTTCTTGGGCTCAGTTCAGCTTCCTTAAATTTTGACCCGAACGCAGAGGTGGGCAGCAGGGTTGCCGAAGTTCTCACTAACACTCATCTATGTTAAGGCTGATGAACTCCTGTATACATTTTCGGTACTGAAGCTCTGTAGGGCTATTGTTGGTATATTGACCTGGATGCCCAAAGGGACCCTCGGCTTCACGCATCTCTTCATTCATCCGAGCCAGACGCAGCCTGTAGGATGAGAAGCAGAGAGGGATTTTAGTTAGCCAAAGGAGGGGAGAAAACAGGGCTTGGATCAAACAGGGATTGTACTGGCATTCGGGAGTTAAACCCCTTTGGCACTAAGGAAGCAGCACAGTTGCTGAATAGCAATAGCAGTTAAGACTTATATACTGCTTTACGGTGCTTTACAGCCCTCTCTACGCAGTGTACAGAGTCAGCATCTCTTTCCCCCAACAATCTGGGTCCTCATTTGACCCACCTTGGAAGGACGGAAGGCTGAGTCAACCTTGAGC
This sequence comes from Natrix helvetica, assembly GCF_964273705.1. Lineage (NCBI taxonomy): Eukaryota > Metazoa > Chordata > Lepidosauria > Squamata > Natricidae > Natrix > Natrix helvetica. The sequence goes on from NC_138551.1 coordinate 149,218,124, forward strand.
CTGCTGAGATTCGAACTGCCAAATTGCAGGCAGACGGTAGTCAGCAGAAGTAGCCTGCAGTACTGCACTCTAACCACTGCACCACCAAGACTGGCTTGCTTGCTTCCTTCGTTCCTCCCTCCCTCCCTTCCTTCTCTTCATCTTCCTTCCTTCCTTTCCATCATCTTGCTTCTTTCATTCCTTCCTTTCCCTTTGAAATCTTACATTATATAGTCCCTAACCCCTGGTCCGTGGACCAGTACGGGGCTGCAGCATGCCAGAAACTGGTCCGCGCAAACAAGCAAAGTCCCATCTCGTGGGATGGAGGCAGCACACGAAACCACGCCCCCTCCGGTCCATGGAAAAAACCTCTCTATAGCGGAACTGGTCCTTGAGTCCCCAAAAGGTTTGTGGGTCGCTACATTATAGAGCCTATTTATAATTCCTGATTAGTGGTCTGTCACAATTCTCTCTTTTTGGCAGGGACGTAACTGGCCCAATCTATTCCTGGGGTGTTGAGTTTCCAGATCAGTCCTTTCCAGTCCCGACATGCATTTCATCTCTGACGCAGGAAGGACACACTTACAAGGTCACGATGTCCGCGTTTGCGGCCTGGACAGCGATGCTGAGGGGGTCCTGCCCGTCCTCGTCCACTGCGTGCTGGTTGGCTCCTCTCTTTAGGAATAAGCAGACCTGGCTGCCAAATGTTGAAAGAAAAGAGGAAGAAAAAAACGGAGAGAGGAAATGTAGGTCAGCCAAGAATATGCTGCGATGGAGAAGGAGAGTTTGAAGAGATGGGTGACGCCAAGCTTAAGACGCGTAAATGTGTCACACCAGACTTTGATAGGAAACTACTTTACACTGCATCAGTTCCTCTGTTTAGACTTTCCACCTGCAAATGACGACTACCTGGGTCAGATAACATCAGGAGTTGCTCTTCTAAGTCACCATTCATCGTGCACCTGTGGCCTTATTCCTAAGACGACCCCTGTTCTTTAGCTGTTCCCTTCATCTGGCAACCCTGTGCATGTGCACACTGGGAACAGGCTCCAGCTGTTCTTCTGCCTCACTGATGTCTGACTCTGAAGGCAGCTGATAACTGGCATACGGCCCTGGCCGCGTCTCTGCCTCCAACACAGAGCCCTCATCAGAGCCTTCCCCAGACTCCAGGACTGGCCCATCTTCCTCCCCAACCTCCTCACTATCTGAATTTGGGCCACAACACCACCTCTTTTTTTTGGTAGCTGAAGGCCCAGCGGGCGACTTACCCAGTGTGGCCCAAATATGTGGCGTGATGCAGAGGTGCCCTCCCCCGGATATCTCTTTGGTTAACGTCTGCCCCATTCTGGAGCAAAAATTCACAAGCTATTAGTGAGCCCTGAAAGAAGCAGAGAAAGAAAAGTTAGTTTTGGAGTCTTGGACGTCTCTTACATTATACAGGCAGTCCTCAACTTAATGACCATTCGCTTAGTGACCGTTACACAGCACTGAAATAAGTGACTTGGGACCGTCCTTCTCACTCACGGCCGTCGCAGCCTCCCTATAGTGACGTGAACAAAATTCAGACACTTGGCAACTGACTCAAGATTTATTACAAGTTGTAATATCCTGGGGTCCCGTGATCCCCCTTTTGCGGCCTTCTGACAAGCCAAGTCAACAAGGAAGCCAGAGTCCCTTAACAAGCATGTGACTCGCTTAACAACTGCAGTGATTCTCTTAACTACTGCGGCAAGAGAGGTCATAAAATGGGGCAAAACTCATGGTCGTACGTCGAGGATTATTTATGTATCGTAGCTTTAAGGAGAAAGTCCATCCCCTTCTGCTCCCCATTTGGAGATCCACTTGGGATTCTCCTCCACCTGAGTAGATCCCCTGGCCTACACTTAGCAGGAGGTGATAAAATCTACCTGGCACTGATGACGACCCACTTAATGCAGAGGTGGTATTCACTTCACCTTCCCTATCGGTTCGCAAATGTGAGCGCATGTGCCATGTCTGCGCATGCGCTCAGCCTTTCATGCATGCGCTTTGGCTAAAAGGAAAGGCCCTAAATGGGATGCCATAGAGGTGGGGTGATTGGGCGGGGCCATCTGCGATTTCCACTAGCAGTTCGGGGGAACCGTTCCGAACGGGCTGAATGCTACTTCTGACTTAATGACACATAGACACGTCAGACCTGCTTTGCCCCGATGGAGCAAATCTCGAAAGTGGCCCGGCGACGCGTGGGTCTCGCTCACCCCCATGACAGCCTGGATCAGCGGGGTTTTGTTCTCGTCCTCTTCGTTCACCCAGTTGACGTTGGCGCCGTGGGCCAGGGCCTCCGCCATGACCGGCAGGTTCCTGGCCCTCGAAGCCTTGTAAACCAGCAAACCAGGATGCAGCTCCCTCAAGTCTTCCAAATCGGAAGCCTCCTGCTCGATTTCGACTTCCCCGCTGGAGTCTTCCGACACTTCGCACTCTGCAGGGAGGAAGAGTAAGGAATGAGATACCGTCTATGGCGGTGATGGCTAACCTTTTTGCCATCACGTGCCAAAAGCAGGGGGAGTGCAGGAGGGTCGTGCGCGGGCATGCCCACACCCATAATTCTATGTGCATAACATCCCACCGTGCATGCGCACACGATCCCCCACCTTCCCCCGCTTTCGGCACACGATGGACACGTTTTTCACCCTCCCCGGGCTTCAGAAGCTTTCTAGGCATTGCGTGTTGGGTTGTTTTTTTGCCCTCCCCAAGCTTCAGGAGGCTTCCCTGAAGCCTCTGGAGGTCGAAAAATGGCTGAAAATGAAGGCCAAAGTCAGCTGGCCAGCATGCACATCCGCACTGGAGCTGACAGGGCACCGCCTTGCTTGCTCTAACAAATGGCTGCGCATGCCATAGGTTCGCCATCATGGATCTGTGGGGAGATTCTCAGTCGTGCAGGTCGTGGTTGCTTTATTTTTATTTTTTTCAAAAGGCGACTGGACTTTTTGTTTTTTCCTTGGAGATGTTTCGCTTCCCGTCCAAGAAGCTTCTTCGCTTCTGAAGAAGTCTCTCGGAGGAGAAGCGAAACATCTTCAAGGAAAAACCGAACCCATTTGCCTTTTGGAGAAAAAAAAGCAGCTTTGGAAGGATGAGAATACGGGTGACGAAGCATTGATCCCGAAACTTGTACCTCCCAACAATGACTTTGCTACGTCAGTTATTCAGCTAGTAGCCACTGTGATCGATCTTATCTCTCTCCTCTGATCTCAAAGATGGCGGCCACGACGGTTGGATGTGGCCGCGGGTTCTACGGCTGTACTCTGCAGAAATTCCTGCGGCCCATCTCCCTCCTTGGCTGAAGATCTCACCTTCTTCTGTGACACTATCAACCACCGAGCCAAACACCAAGACGTCTGTGCTCCCATCAGTGCTACCACCCAGTCCACTGTCGCTGCTTAGACCTAGGGGATCAAAGGAGGAGCCAAGTAAACGTTTAATATAGAGGCACCATAACTACTAACGGTTTTTCCCTGTGTTAGTCGCTCAAGTTTCCTGCTCTTCTCTTCTGGTTGCCCATCATCTAGAAGGGACCAGTGGTGGGATTCAAATATTTTTTTACTAGCAGTTCTGTGGACGTGGCTTTGTGGGCGTGGCCTGGCTTTGTGGGCATGGCAGGGGAAGGATACTGCAAAATCCCCATTCCCTCCCCACCCCACTAACCTGCTTTCCAGCTCCGTTCTCCTGTTCAGGGCAACAAAAGAAGATCAGCTGGGAGGCAGCAGGGGCGGGGCCAGCCTATTTGCTGGTTCTCCGAACTACTCGAAATTTCCGCTATCGGTTCTCCAGAACCTGTCAGAACTGGCTGAATACCATCTCTGTTTCAGCAGTTCCAAGAAGGCTCCACACCCATTTGCACAATTCAGGACACAGAACAACCTCCAAGGAGCCTCAAGGGCTTTCTAGAAGGATGCAAATGACCAGCAGTCTGCATAGACTACTATGGGGGCAGGGCCAGCCTGTTTGCCGGTTCTCCGAACTACTGACAATTTCCACTACCGGTTCTCAGAATCTGTCAGAACTGGCTGAATACCACATCTGTTAGGGACATTCTGCCCTAAAAGGTCTCTACCTCTTTCCTGAAAACATTTTTCTTCCCTCCCCTCTCACCAATCTTTTCCGAACTTCCCCATGCCCACACATTTCATTTGAAATCCCTTACCACTAGTGGGTTGTTGTTTTTGGTGAGGGAAGGATTTCTAGATTGTGTTAAAATCTGGATGCCTGGGAGCTTCATTAAAAGGAACCAGGCAGGTGAACATCCCTAAACAAAGGTCCTTAGCAGAGAGAAGGAACAGGGAAAAGCCAGAAAGGTACAGCAGGTTAACAGAGCTGGAAGGGACCTTATAGGTCATCTAGTCCAACCCCCTGCCCAAGCAGACCCTTTTTTTCATTTTTGACGGAAAGGAAAAAGATACAACCAGGGGACACAATACAGAAAACAGTGTTCTGTTTGTCCTTTTAAAACAGTGAGTGAGCGATGGGCGGGCCACTGTTATCCCCTCCCCTCAAGGGACTTCCTTAATAATAGGGATGACCAATGAGTGAGGAGAGAAATCTGCCCAAGGAACAAAGTTTTGTCCCACAGCTGCCTGGGTAGGAGGCAGATCAGCAAACTAAGAACTCAGGGAGAGCGAAACATTAGGAGAGAAACATCCTGACTTTCAACCTGGTTATAACGACTATAGTTCCTCTGAACTTTAATCAAACTGGGTTTCTCTCCTGATCCCCTTCATTTCTATGGGCTGCACCTGTCCATTTTGGGTGTCGGTGCCCATTTCAAAAACCAAGGTTGTCTCTCAGCCAAAGTTGGATTTCCCCAAATCCGTTCCAAGCCAGGTATTTCTGGGAATGTAGATCCTGGGCAGGGGTGGAATTCAGCCGGTTTGGACTGGTTCGGACAACCTGTAGTTGCAAGGACTGGCTGGCCCTGCCCACACAGGAGTCTCCACACAGCCTGTTTTGGATGCCAGGTAAGTGCAGGGCCCACGCTGGGAGGGCAAAAAACGGGCCTCTTGCAAGTTCCAGAAGGCCAGATACGGGGCCGTTTTCGGCCTCTGGAGCCCGGGGGAGGCCGTTTTCACCCTCCCGAAAGCTCAAGGAAAGCCTCCAGAGCCTGGGGAGGGTGAAAACGCCCCCTCTCCACTGTGGTGTAGGAGGCCGAGTAGGCCACACCACCATGGCCACGCCGGGCAGAGAACTGGTTGCTAAATTTTTGAATTCCACCCCTGGTCCTGGGGGCCTCAGAGCCTCTTGCTTTGAGGTTGCCAGATATACCGTAAGATATTAGACATCCGTGGTGACAAAGCCAGGTGGCACCTACCTCCATCCAGGAGAAAGGGTGACCCGCTGCCTCCGGGGCCATTGCTGGTCTCGCTCCACGGGCCGGCTCCCACCGGCTGTTGAGTTGACGCCTGGTTCCCACCTGGGGAGAAGGCGGTCAGAAACATTGACAACGGGCATCCAGAGCCCATTTTCACAGTCTTGCGAATTATATCCCCCCCCCCCTCTTTTTTTAATGCATCAGATTTAGTTCTTCGCGGAGGATGAAAAAGGGAGTTTGGAGAGGGGGAGAAATAAAGTTAACTGGCTGCTTATGCCTGGCACAAAACAAGAGAGAAGGGGGGACGGGACCCAGCTGTTGAATTTGAAAAAGTCCAGACAAAATCAACGTTTCTCTTTTTACCGCCTCCCTCTCGTAGCTGAGCATCGCGCTACCACTGTGTGAGGGATCACAGATCCATCGACAGGACTTACCCCTTGGACCAGCTCCTGTGTCAAAGTATGAAAAGAGGGAATCCAGTTCGTCAGGACAAAAGAGAGAATCTCGCCGGAACTTCCTTTCCAAAGTGGCAGCTGTTTGAAAAATAACTTTTATTACTATTTGTATGATGTAGAGACATCAACACATACAATACAATAGCAGAGTTGGGAGGGACCTTGGAGATCTTCTAGTCCAACCCCCTGCCTAGACAGGAAACCCTATAGTATAGTATAGGGCCTATACCGTTTCAGACAAATGGCTATCCAACCTCTTCTTAAAGACTTCCAGTGTTGGGGCATTCACAACTTCTGGAGGTTGGAACTTCTGTCCCACTGATTTATTGTTCTAACTGTCAGGAAATTCCTCCTCAGTTCTACGTTGCTTCTCTCCTTGATTAGTTTCCACCCATTGCTTCTTGTCCTACACTCAGGTGCCTTGGAGAATAGCTTGACTCCCTCTTCTTTGGGGCAGCCACTGAAATATTGGAACAATGCTATCATGTCTCCCCTAGTCCTTCTTTCTCTTAAGCTAAACATACCCAGTTCCTGCAACCGTTCTTCATATGTTTTAGCCTCCAGCCCCCTAATCATCTTTGTTGCTCTTCTCTGCACTCTTTCTAGAGTCTCCACATCTTTTCTACATCGTGGCGACCAGAACTGGATGCCGTATTCCAAGTGTGGCCTTCCCAAGGCCTTATAAAGTGGTATTAACGCTTCACGTGATCTTGATTCTATCCCTCTGTTGATGCAGCCTAGAACTGTGTTGGCTTTTTTGGCAGCTGCTGCCCACGGCTGGCTCCTATTTAAACAATTGTCCACTAGGACTCCAAGATCGCTTTCACAGTTACTACTGCTGAGCGATGTACCACATATATTGTACCTATGCATTTCATTTTTCTTGCCTAAATGTAGAACCTTACAAATACCTGTATTTATCTTTTTTTAAAAAAAATGGCAAAGCCAGGATTTTTTAAACTGTGGTTTATTATTGGACAAATCACAACGCTCGGGTAGCTTCCTGATAACGACCTGATATCGGCAAACCTCGGAGCCCAACAAGCTCCAAAACAGGTTTGATCCCAGCATGATGGGTGAACCATTTCAGCTTGTGTTCCAGGAAGCTGCAATGGAGTGACAAGCTAATTCCTGTTGTGGGACAGTGTGGGACAGCGAGGAGGTTGGGGAGGAACATGGGCCTTGTGATATCGTTTAGATACCAAGAAGAAAATAAGTTTAAGATGAAAAAATGGAAAGAGAATAAATTGGGTTGGGAATGGAAACAGAACGATGATGGGGAAAAAAATTGTTAATTTGTCAAATTGGTATCATGGATGTACAGTGATCTATTTGAGATGTTAAAATGTGTGTGTAAGGCAGTGATTCTCAAATAGTGGGGCGGGCCCCCCAGGGGGGGCGCGAGGCTCCGTAAAGGGGGGCTCAGCTCAAATTATTTTATATATTTTTGTTTTGCAGGTTAAAGTTTTTTTTAATATTGTGTTCCTTTAAATCCTGTGCTCCTTTAAATCTTTTCTGCTACAGTTAATAAAGCTATTCTTTGTTGTAAATTGATCCACATTTCTTTCTTTTTTTATTCTCTTATACGTTAATAAGGATACAGTGTTATGCAGAGGTGTACTTATAACAATTTTATAGACAAATGATACTATTTACAGTCGCGCGGGGGGCGCGAAATGTTTTCTTCTTCCTAGGGGGGGCATGACAGAAAATAATTGAGAAGCACTGGTGTAAGGCAAGGATAAGCTGGAAATTTAGATGAAGCACTCAGACCAGGAAATAGAAGGGAAGAGAGTAGAAGAGGGCTTAATTGAAGAACAAGAAGAAAAAGGAACTAAAAAAATAAAATAAAAACTAGATGGTTTCATTAGGGTAAAATAGATGAAAAGAGGAATCATGAAAGGATAATTTGGTATAACTTTGAAGGGGCAATTAACGATAGTGTTTATACAACAAGAAGAAAATAAGTTTAAGATGGAAAATAGGAGAAGAGAATATAATAAGAGTCGAAATTGGAAACAGAATCATGATGTAAAATGGACTATGTATAAAAGAGGATGTAAAGGGGGAAAACCGCGGGCAATGCTTTGTTCATAAATACGCTATTTGTATTTTATTTAAAAAATAATAATAATCGCATTTTCCCATCCCTCTCTCTCTAAGGGACATCTCGGAAGGTGGCTTGGCCTACCTGAAGAGTGAGCAGCCGGGGAAGCGTTTCCCGCCTCATGCCGATACTTCCTACGAGTCGTGGGCGCTTTCGTAGTGCTGTTACACCTTTGGCATTTCTTCACGCTCCAGCGACGGGGATTCTTCTCGTTGTCGGCCAGGGGTTCCCCAGAAGGTAGCTTCTTCAGAAACTTCTTCTCCACATATTTGACTTTGATCCATGCTTCTTTGTCCTGCCTGCCAAGAAACCATTTCTCGTGCGGTTCAAAGTCTTGAGCTTGCACAGCCACATGCCCGACTTACCGTATTTTTCAGAGTATACGAAGCACTCCCCCCCAACCTAAAAGTGGGTGAAAATTTAGGTGCTTCTTATAGATCAAATACGGGCATTTTGGGGCTCCTGAACCCTCCATGCCTTGCCTTTTTGCCCTCCCCCGGCCCCCAGAAGCACTCTAAAGGCTAACAATGGGCAAAAAAGGGTACAAGGATGCGTTTTTTGCAAAAAGAGGCTGTGCAGAGAACTACAGAGTGCTTTTGAGGGCCGGAGAGGGCAAAAATGCAACGCGCAGCAGCCAAAAACTATGTTTTTCTTGTTTTCCTCCTGTAAATCTAAATGCATCTTATAGTCCGGTTTTGAACACTGATCATAGTTAGGGATTTCAATCTCCTTTTAGTCACTGGGCATGGTGATTTATGGTTTGATATATACCCCAGGAAAACAATTTAATCCGCTATCCGGGTTACATGTGTCGCCTGAGCACAGAAGCAGCACAAATAGTCCACAGCTTTACAGCCATTCCTTTAGTCACTGTTGAAAGTTGCAACGGCACTGGAGAAATGTGACTTACAGCCATTTTTCACCCTTACAGCCGCTGCAACGTCCCAGCATCATGTGATTCAAATTCAGACCCCTGGCAACTGCTATATCTTCATGATGGGTTGCAGTGGTCCCCTTTTGTGAGCTTCTGGTGAGTAAAGTCAACGCGGGAAGCCAGGTTCACTTAACAGCTGTTATTACTAACTTAGCTGCAGTGATTCACTTAGCAACCGTGGCGAGAAAGGTCATAAAATGGGGCAAAACTCGCTTGACAACTCTCTCGCTTAGCAATGGAAATGTGGGGCTCAGTTGTGGTCGTAAGCCGTTGGTTCACTTACCGCCACGACAAACTGAGTTATTTAAAATGCTGGTGTTGTGGCCCGCCAGCGGCCAGCAGAGCTGGCAGCTGATTCAGAGGGTGAGGAGGTTGGGGAGGAAGATGGGCCAGTCCTGGAGTCTGGGGAAGGCTCTGATGAGGGCTCTGTGTCGGAGGCAGAGAGGGGGCCAGGGCGATATGCCAGTTATCAGCTGCCTTCGGAGTCAGACATCAGTGGGGCAGAAGAACAGCTGGAGCCTGTCCCCAGTGTGCGCATGCAAGGGTTGCCAGATGAAGGGAACAGCTAAAGAACAGGGGTCAACTTGGGAGTAAGGCCACAGGTGGGACGGTGAATGGCCCCTCCCAGAGGGAATAAAAGAGGAGCGAAAGGGGAGTGGAGTTTGCAGGAGACCATTAGTTCGCTTAATTGGTTCATGACTCTCTTAGACTCCTTGCCAAGTTTTGCCGATATCGGCCTGGCAGCTCTCCAAGCCAGATAAGGTCTGTGACCGTAAATCCTCCCTCGAAAGACTTTGCTGGATGTGAAGGAGCAGAATTCACAGCCAATTAATAAAAGGGGTTTTTGTCGGGACTGGGAGTTTTCTTCAGGCTCTCGGGAAGCCTCGCTCAGAACAACTGGTTCGGCTGTAAGCTGGGAGGCAGACTCCCCTGCTAATTCACGGGGAAGCAAGACATGACGGAAGTAAAACATGGGTAGCAGGGAGAGATGGGAAAAGCTTTACCTTGAGCTGCCGGCTGTCGGCTTTTTGAGCCCCATTTCCTCACACTGCGCCTCGTAGATCTGATTCATGGTAGAATTGCCCAGCTCACACATCAGCTTTTGAACAACAGGTGAAAAACACAGAACAACGTGTGAACCAAAGTTGCTCTTTCAGCTTCGCCGTTTACATACAACACCGTGTTGTCAAATCATATCATGGGATCTTCTCATTGATGATGCCCTCATTCTGGGACGGGTCCTGGTGCGTTTCTTTGTTTCCAGGACTGGTACTTTTCTGCCCAGTTCAAATCCAACACACTTAAATACGATGCTAATTCTTAGGTAAAGGTTCCCCTCGCACATATGTGCTAGTCGTTCTCAACTCTAGGGGGCGGTGCTCATCTCCGTTTCAAAGCCGAAGAGCCAGCGCTGTCCGAAGACGTCTCCGTGGTCATGTGGCCGCCATGACTCAACGCCAAAGGCGCACGGAACGCTGTTCCCTTCCCACCAAAGGTGGTCCCTATTTTTCTACTTGCATTTTTTACTTGCTTTCGAACTGCTAGGTTGGCAGAAGCTGGGACGACTCACGGGAGCTCACTCCGTTATGCGGCGCTAGGGATTCGAACCGCCGAACGGCCGACCTTTCTGATCGAAAAAGCTCAGGGTCTTAGCCACTGAGCCACTGCGTCCCAACTGCTAGTTCTTAAGCTAAGGGGTTTTTTTTTCCCCTCCTCAAACCTGCAAGATTTAATGCAGTGGTTTTCAACCCCTGGCCTTCACCTTAAAGAGGTGTGGGACTTCAACTCCCAGAATTCCCCGGCTCCTTCAAAGTGCCAAGATTGGAAAAAACACTGGTTTACTTTTACTTTATTTCTTGAAGTGAATGCAAAATGGAATGTCGGAAACGTTACATTTTCTTCCTCAAGAATGCCTGTAGACTGTTGTTTTATTCAAGATGCGATTTGGTGATTTGGACTCTCCCCGCCCCCGCCCCCGTGGTGGGTTCCTACTGGCCGAACCGGAAGTAGCTTGGCGGCCTGGGTCGCTGGAACCAGCAGTGACCCAAGGCCTGCCACGCTCCTGAACTGGTTCTCCAAGAGGCTCCATAGGTGCAGCCATCTTGTTTTCTGCGCATGGGCAGAGCAATTTTAGTTGTACTGCTCATACGTGTGCATGGGACATGTCCCTAAGCGAAGTAGTAGTCTCTGATGGACCCCTCCCCCCCTTGCTCCCTCCCCTCTAGAGCGGAGACTCTGGAAAGAGTGCAGAGAAGAGCAACAAAGAGGATTATGGGGCTGGTGGCTAAAACATATGAAGAACGGTTGCAGGAACTGGGTATGTCTAGTTTAATAGAAAGAAGGACCAGGGGAGACATGATAGCAGTCTTCCAATATCTCAGGGGCTGCCCCAAAGAAGAGGGAGTCAAACTATTCTCCAAGACATCTGAGGATAGAACAAGAAGCAACGGGTGGAAACTAATCAAGGGGAGAAGCAACTTAGAACTGAGGAGAAATCTCCTGGCAGTGAGAACAATTCATCAGTGGAACAGAATTTGCCTCCAGAAGTTGTGAATGCCCCAACACTGGAAGTCTTTAAGAAAATGTTGGGTAGCCATCTGTCTGAAACGGTGTAGGGTTTCCTGCCTAGGCAGGGGGTCGGACTAGAAGACCTCCAAGGTCCCTTCCCACTCTGTTATTCTATTCTATTCTTTTGACTACTTGGCTAATGGGGGGGGGGGATTTGGCCTTTACCTTCAATAATTCTGGCTCCCAGGAATCCAACGTCAGCGACCGCACTTTCGAGCAGTGAACTCCCAAGCTCCTGTCGGAAAAAGTGAAGAGAGGTGGTCAGTTTCCCCTGCTGGCTAAGCCGAATCAAATTGCAACTGACGATTCAACTGGCGCATTTGTTCCGAAATGACTCTCTCAACGCGGCAGGAGAACAGGCTCCTGGGCCAGCTGAGAAGACAGAGGCGCTTTGATCCTCTCCGCACGCCAAGGAGGCATGCGTGAAAGTACCTGCGGGGTCCCTGCTGCTCTCCGAGCTTGTTGATTTTGTTTATGTGTGTGTGTGTGTGTGTGTGTGTGTGTGTTATGTCAAAGCACCTGGTATGCCCCAAATATGAGAGGGAGCATACTGCTTCCCTTTTGCCTTTCAGCTCCACCCTAGGAGCCTTCCAGGCAGGAAACCATTTTTGTGTTGCATTTGTGCTGATAAATAAATAAAGGGAGATCTATATATCAGTGGTGGGTTCCGGATCACGTTCCAACCGGTACGGTTGGAACGGGCCCGGCGTCGTGCATGCGTCTTACTGTCCAACGATGCCTCCGCGACGCTCCAGCTGCTCAGCTTGCGTGGAAGCGCCGAAGACTTTAAAGACAGGTAAGGAGTGAGGGCAGGCGGGTGGGCACTCTGGAGCACCGTACCGGAACTGTACTTGCTGGTCCAGGCAGGCTACGGTACACCCGTACCGGGGCATGCCGCCTGCAACCCACCACTGATAGATAGATAGATAGATAGATAGATAGATAGATAGATAGATAGATAGATAGATAGATAGATAATTTTTATTTCTCATACACACATTCGCAAGTATAAATTCTCCTAGTTATTATTAATATTGTGTGTTATCTTTTAACATTTATAACAATTCATTTCTCCGCCTAAAAATTTAAAAGTATAATCAAGTTTGCTTTCCTGCCATCCCATCCATCCATCCATCTTGTACTTCTTCTTCCCTCTCCTTTTCTCCTTCCCTCCCTTCTTCTCTTCTTTCTTCTTTCCTCCTCTCCTTTCCCTTTTCTTCTTCCCCTTTCTCTCCCCACTCCTCCCCTCTTCTTCCCCTTCCTGCCCTCCTTCCTACTCTTACTCCCCCTCCATTTCTTCCTCTCCTTTTCCCTTTCTTTCTTCCTTACCTCTCCTTCCCTCTCTTCTCCTTTCCTCTTCCTACCTTTCCCTCTCCTCCTCTCTTTCCTTCCCTCCTTCCGTTGTTGTGTTTACATATTTTCCTCTTCAATCTGGTGTATTTTCGGGATAGCAAACCCAGTTCTGTATTTGCATAACAATCTTAAGTTCCCTCTTCCTCATTTTATTTTCCATTCTAATCGTTCCACGTATATCACCTTTTAAACCTATATTTCTTTATTCATCCTTTTCTATTTTCCCCCTCCTTCATTTTGTGGTGTGTCGTCTGGATTATTTGATCTATATTCTTTTATTCATCTTCTTTTTCTGTGCTTGGTGATTTTCGTGCAGACGTTTCGTCACCCATCTAAGTAACCTCATCCGTGTGTACCAGTGGTGGGATCCTCTCGGTTGAACAACCGGTTCGGTGATCGCACGATTTGCGCGTGCGCAGTTTGACGAAATCTTCACTTCCGGGTTTCTTCAGAGGAGTAACACAGCTGATTCATGCGGCCATCTGCTCTACCCCGCGAATCAGCTGAGAAGATAACGGTAGGAAAATAGCACGGGCGGGCGGATGGGCCCATCTGATCGTCGGGGCGAACCGGTTCGTCCGAACCCATCCAAACTGGCTGAATCCCATCTCTGGAGTGAACCCTACAGTTCATTATAGTTATGATATTGCCTACTTGGGTAATGAAATGTCTGCAAGAAAACCGCCAAGCTCAGAGAGCACCAGGCACCCCAAAGTCCTTCCCTTCTTCTTCCTCCCCCTCTCCTCCTCCTCCTAGCCCTGATGATGATACCTAGTTGGGTAATGAAATGTCTGCAAGAAAACTGCCAAGCTCAGAGATCACCAAGGACCCCACAATCCTCCTCCTCCTCCATCACTATAACACCCATAACAACAACACTTCTCCAACCCCACTCCTTTCTCGCACTGATGACGTTATCTAGTTGGGTAATGAAACGTCTGGAAGACAACCGCCAAGCTCAGAGATCACCAAGGACCCCACAATCTTCCTCCTCCTCCATCACTATCACCAACAACAAGAACACCACTCCAACCCCACTCCTTTCTAGCACTGATAACGTTATCTAGTTGGGTAATGAAATGTCTGCAAGAAAACCACCGAACTCTGAGAGCACCAAGGATCCCAGAGTTCTCCTCTTCCTCCACCCTCCACAGCCCACTCCTTTCTAGCACCGATGATGTTACCTAGTTGGGTAATGAAACGCCTTCGAGAGACCACCGAGGACCGCACAATTGAACCCTGAGCTACAAATATTCTCTTCTATAGTGTGGGAAATACCTGTGTATTCCTGAACATTCAATGCATAGTAAGATGCCCAAGTTGATGCTCGCCCACCGGGGATCAGCCTGCCCGCAGTCACAACACTGGTCATTGCCCGAGATACTCTGCACCCTCTGCAGGATCGTTTCCCCTTTCCCACTTCGGTCCCGGGAATCGGAGGCGGAATCGATACTGCTGGTCGAAGGGGAAGCTGTTCGATCCAATTTCTGGAATAAGAGAAAAGCCAAAGATTGTAATATCAAGCAAAGATACAGCTTGTCAAGCATCCCTCAAGGGGGTTCCTTTGCTTTTTGATTTCTCTTAATTACAACCCAAAAATATTTTGGTATCATTTTCAAGGATAATCTGGAAGCTGATTGGATACAAATGCCTCCCGTCGTTCTGAAAAAAAAAGGATGACCCATATCTGTTTTCTAATTTACAGGAAGATTTTATGTGTATGTGTCAGAGTCTGCACAGTGTGACTATGTGAGACAACCAGGAACAAATACAGTAAACAGAAATTTGTATTTGAATTGTGGTTTTGTCTACAAAGAATATATACATACATGTACATTACCCAGACCTCAAACAATCAGCAATTACAGCACAGGCCTCTTCTTATTACAGGCTCTTAAAGTGATATCAGCCCAAAACCTTGCTGACTCATTCCCAGCATTACATCATTGCAGTGGCTGATCATCTCTTAAATCATGACCCAGACAGTATGTCTATGACAAATTTATGGGTATGACTCCTACTAGCCTTCTACTCACTTCAATGTAGCAGCTGTCTGGGCTTTCCCGATAAGCAGAGGCTATACTCGCTTGGACAGCCTGGATCCACGCTTGGCGGAGTTTCTCTGAATCGGCTTGTAACATGCAGCTCCTGCAGTGGGGAAAACGAGAAGAAGCTGCTTACCAGGAGAAACAGAATCAAAGTCTGGTCCAGTGAGGTTCTTGTTCTGACTGGGCTTCCCAAGAGCATGAAGTAAACTCCGTGTCCCAACAAAAAACCCTTTTATTAATGCACTGTGAATTTTGCTCATCCACATCCAGCAAAGTCTTTCAAGGGAGGATTTACAGTCACAGACCTTATCTGGCTTGGAGAGCTGCCAGGCCGATATCGGCAAAACTTGGCAAGGAGTCTAAGAGAGTCATGAACCAATTAAGCGAACTAATGGTCTCCTGCAAACTCCACTCCCCTTTCGCTCCTCTTTTATTCCCTCTGGGAGGGGCCATTCATCATCCACCTGTGGCATTCCTCCCAAGTCGACCCCTGTTCTTTAGCTCTTCCCTTCGTCTGGCCACTCTTCACATGTGCACACTGGGAACAGGCTCCAGCTGTTCTTCTGCCTCACTGATGTCTGACTCTGAAGGCAGCTGATAACTGGCATACAGCCCTGGCCCCTTCTCTGCCTCCAACACAGAGCCCTCATCTGAGCCTTCCCCAGACTCCAGGATTGGCCCATGTCCCTCCCCAACCTCTGCTGGTGGACCACAACAGTTCTCCTTTTCAACCCTTTTGACACCAGAAGATATTGACTTCTCCTTTGCTAGTTATTTATCAGTTACAAATGCTTGGTGTAGCGACAGCAAATTTGGAGGCAAACTAAGTTACTTAAACACAGCAGTTTCTTGATGGTTAATGCCCATACCTTGCCCCTCCAAAACTGCGATTTGGAGCAGTGTGTGAATGGATCCCATTATGAATTGGTTAACAAGACATGGTTAAACAAATCATGACTTGTTGCAACAAGGAAAGCCAGGCAGAGTAAGGGAGAAGTCACTGGACTTTAAAGGCATCCTTCTAACAAATTGCCAGCTCCCATTACTTGTCCCAGCTTCTGCCAACCTAGCAGTTCAAAAGCATGTCAAAAATGCAAGTAGAAAAATAGGTGGGAAGGGAACAGCGTTCCGTGCACCTTCGGGAGTTGAGTCATGCCAGCCACATGACCACGGAGACGTCTTCGGACGGCACTGGCTCTTCAGCTTTGAAACTGAGATGAGCACCGCCCCCTAGAGTCAGGAACAACTAGCACCTATGTGCAAGGGGAACCTTTACTTTCACCTTTATGTATGAATATATGTATGTATGTTTGGATGGATGGATGGATGGACGCACAAGGAAACAGAAATTCGTCTTCTCTCCCATAACTCCAGATATATGAACTGGCTACTTTAGCTTTTATCGAACGCTAGAGTTGTCCCAGGTAATTTGTTCTCCCCCCCCCCAAAAAAAATCTCACCTCGTGTCTCACAAAACTTTCCTTCCCTGTTTAACCTCCCCTTCTCTTCTCCACCCTTCGCCTCTTTTCAAGACTGCTGATGGAACAAATGACACAGGGATCTTCTATCCCCCTCTTCTTCTTCTAAGGAACCCATAACTTACTTGGTGGGAGAGACCACTTCGAAGCAAAACCTCCGTTCTATGTCCTCACAAGGCTTGACTGTGCAGAGTCGGAGGTCTTCCACCACCACTGTGAGTACATCCTAGAAAGGGAAAAGACACCTGTGTTAAGGCTCCCTGCAACGGGATCCTCTGTGGCTAAAGAGCAGTAGACAAATGAGGGTCCATTTATAGAAATATTTTTTGTAATAGCTCCTGTGTAAAGTTTCCTAACGGTGCCGTATCTGATTCATAATAAGCGAGCCAATGTCTTAAGTACAAAACCCAGTGATTTATTAACAGCTTCATTAGGCATTCTTCATTAGGCAATATTTATCCGCAGCCATTTCTTTGCTCTCTCTTTGACATTCTGTTTTTGAGTCAAAACATGCATGGCCCCTATCTATCTCCTTCCTAGATACTGTACAATAGAGTTTTTAAGTCTTGTGAATCATTGCACCAATCAGTTCAGTTATGGTTAGGACAAGGATCAGCAACCTGCGGCTCTGGAGCCGCATGTGGCTCCTTTGTCCCTCTGCTGCGGCTCCCTGTCGCCGGTTGGGACCACAATTTTGAGAGCAGCTTTCGATTTGGGGGTGATGGTGGAGAGAGCATGGTGCACCAGGAGGATACTCTATGGTGGGGGGACCGGACTTCCGGTTGGGGACAATGGCACACCAGGAAGAGACTCTATGGTGGGGGAACCAGACTTCTGGTCGGGGAGCATGGCGCACCAAGAGGAGACTCTATGGTGGTGGGACAGGACTTCCGGTCAGGGAGCATGGCGCACCAAGAGGAGACTCTATGGTGGGGGAACCAGACTTCTGGTCGGGGAGCATGGCGCACCAGGAGGAGACTCTATGGTGGGGGGTCCAGACTTCCAGTCGGGGAGCATGGTGCAGGAGGAGACTCTATGGTGAGGGAACCAGACTTCCGATCGGGGAGCATGGCGCACCAGGAGGAGACTCTGTGGTGGGGGGACCAGACTTCCAGTCGGGGAGAAGGGTGCACTGGGAGTAGACTATGGTGGGGGAACCAGATTTCCGATCGGCTCCAGAATTGAACGGGGGCCTTCCAGTTAGGACCTTTGTGGCACTTTGAGTGTTTCAGGTTGCTGACCCCTGGGTTAGGGTTAGGGCTAGTAAGGAAACTAACCTTTAGCTTCTTCTGGTACACCAGCTGGCTATTTTGTATGGAGAACCACCTCCTGCAAAGAGAAACCAATAGCAGTGGGGGACAGAGACGGGACAAAAACAGCTTGAAAGAGGACGGACAGCACTCTCTTGCCTTTCAGAATAAATGGAGACTTGGAGAGGATTCTGAAAAGGACAACTAAAAGGCTTTTATTAGAAGCAGCTGCGGTACAGTGTTGGCTTTGACAAATGGTTGTCACGTCTATTTAGCCTGGTGTAATGGTAGGTGGAGGACAGGAAGGCCACAGACTAGGCAATAGTCAGATGAGCCAGCAGAAAGAATCTCAGAAGGCACCCTCCCTAGTTTCTTCAACTGTAAAGGGAGTGGCGGGGGGAGAGATATACTTTCGGACTTGCAAAATTATGTAAGATAAAAGTAAAGGTTCCCCTCGCACATACTGTATGTGCTAGTTGTTCCCGACTCTAGGGGGCGGTGCTCATCTCCGTTTCAAAGCCGAAGAGCCAGCGCTGTCCGAAGATGACTCCGTCGTCATGTGGCCAGCATGACTAAATGCCAAAGGTGCACGGAACGCTGTACCCTTCCCACCAAAGGTGGTCCCTATTTTTCTCCTTGCATTTTTTAACGTGCCTTCGAACGGCTAGGTTGGCAGAAGCTGGGACAAGTAACAGGTACGCACTCCGTTACGCGGCGCTAGGGAGTCGAACTGCCGAACTGCCAACCTTTCTGATCGACAAGCTCAGTGTCTTAGCCATTCAGCCACCACGTCCCTAATTCTGTTAATATACCCTTAAGTCAGAGCAAGTACTTCTGGATTTGCTTCCTGTCTGAATGAGCTCATAAGGTGTTTACAAATGATGAGGTGGCAATTTCTAGAACTCCCAGCACCCATCTGGAGGGGAAGTGAGGTGGACTAGCCTGTATTTTGACTTGGTTCTTCCCATCCCTGGTTCTAACACCCCCCAAACCGTTCACCATGCATCGATTTTTTGGTGGGGGGCTCCTCCCAATAACTTACCGATTCCAGGTCTTGAACGCATTGCTGGCTCTCTTGAAGAGGTACCCTTCCATCACTACTCCGTTGGGCGCATCAACGTTGAATTCCACTTTGGATTCATCGTAAGAGAAATCCTGAAGGACAGGGACGAAGGGAAAAAAAACATGAGCTTGGGTACAACAAATTCTACATATCTTTATTGTCAGGTAATGAGGATTTAATAGCTGCCTGCTGATGTAAGGTTGTAAACTGTAAGCTGATGCAATGCGGATGATTCAGCTATGGTATAACCAGTTTAAGTCTCTGATGGGGTCCATACAACTCTTTTACCGTTTTAGGGGGTGTCTTTATATAGGTGGCCATTAGAGGGCGTCTCTCTCTCTCTCTCTCTCTCATCGTGTATCTTATTTCTCTCCTTGTGTCTGTAGCTGAGTGGTAGGGGATTTATCTACCATGTGTATGTCTGTATATATTTGTGTATAAACCACTATTAATTGTCTAAAGGCTCTGTGCGCTGTGTGCTGTGTTTTGTGCTCCTGGGTTTAATCTCACAATAATAGTTACGCTGCCAAAACTCCGACATTTATGCTAACTTTAGGCTGTCTTGATTTGAGCAAGACGGTAGGATCCTAGCCACAATCAGGGTGGAAGCTGAGCCGCTCCATTCATGAAGTAGGCTGCAACCCTTTGGCCATATTCATCATCCATAATCCAATCATTGGATTGGATTGGTTTTGGGGGTTAGCGAGGAAATTGGAAGCCCAACCACAATAGCTGAGAATGGTCAAATGAAGGTGAAAATAATGCAAAACTGGTAGCCATAGTCCTACAATAACTCTAAGACAGTGATGGCTAACCTCGTCGTCATATGCCGAAAGTGTGCACGCACCCATATTGCAATGCGCGCATTGCCCCCCTGCACTCCTTCCACCCCCTGCGCATGGGGACACAACCCACCGTGCCCCATTTTGGGCCTAGCAGGCTTCCCTGCAGTCTCATGGGACCAAAAACAGGCCACACACACATACCGTGCTCCCCCACACCCCCGGACATGCGTATGACCCCTCGCCTCCCCCCCCTACATGCACCCAGTGCATGCATGGCAGAGCCCCAAAAATCAGCTGGCCAGCGGGAAGCGCACACACGCATGGGCGGTAGAGCTGAGCTAGGGCGACGCATGACACTTGCGGCACCATGGGTCTAAGACAGTGTTTCTCAACCTTGGCAACTTGAAGAAGTCCGGACTTCAACTCCCAGAATTCCCCAGCCGGGGAATTCTGGGAGTTGAAGTCCGGACATCTTCAAGCTACCAAGGTTGAGAAACACTGATCTAAGACGATGGAAACAACAATGGGGAAAGGGGGGGGGACACCCCAGGAAAATCCCAGCCTCACTCATTTTGCACAAAAAAAACCCCAACCCATTCAGTATTACTGTCTATCAATTATAATGTTGATCTAATTAAGTCTGGGTTTATTTCAATAAATCCTAGCAAAGCCACCAGCCATCCAGATGTGCAGGTTGGAGAGCCAACAGAGCTGGCTCGGTGGTTCGTTTTAAGCCACACCGTGTGGCTTCTTCGGTTTGGCTTATATATATACACGTTTAGGGTCCATGTGTTGAGTGGATCCGGCCATCCCACACTTCAAAACCGCAATTATGGCCTTGCCTAATGTGGTTACGCAAACCAAATGTGATTTATTCTTGAAACCATGGCTTAAAGCAATATGGAAACCCTGCTCAGTATATGCTGTTTAAACACAGATCTCTCTCTCTCTCTCCCTCCCTCTCTCACTCTCCCTCCCTCACTCTCTCCCCCTCTATCCCTCCCTCACTCTCTCTCTCTATCCCTCCCTCTCCCTCTCTCCCTCCCTCTCTCCCTCCCTCTCCTTCCCTCTCCTTCTCTCTCTCTGCAAATGTCTATCTCAAACCTTAGTCCTCCAAATTAAAATTCCCTGAAAGACTGAAGCCAGGCCCTTTGCAGAGTCCTTGACTTATGACCACAAATGAGCCCCAAAATTTCTGTTGCTAAGCGAGACGGTTGTGACTTTTGCCCCATTTTACGACCCCTCTTGCCACCGTTGTTAAGTGAATCGCTCCAGTTGTTAAGTTACCATGTTTCCCCAAAAATAAGACAGGTTCTTATTTTCTTTTGACCCCTGAAATAAGCGCTTGGTCTTATTTTGGGGGAGGCCTTATTATTTTTGAGGCACAGGAGGCAGCGAGCGTGGTCTCCTCATGGCTGCTGCTGTGCTGCAATATTTTCGGGGAGGGCTTATCTTAGCGCATGCGCTCAAAAGCCTGATTGGGCTTCTTATCTGGGCAGGTCTTATTTCCGGGAAACAGGGTAGCAACACGGTTGTTAAGTGAACCTGCCTTCCCCATTGACTTCTGCTGGTCAGAGGTCGCAAAAGGGGATCACGTGACCCCCCGTGGGACACAGCAACCGTCATAAATACGAACCAATTGCCGAGCGTCCGAATTTTACTCACAAGACCATGGGGGAATGCCGCAATGGTCGTAAGTGTGAAAATCAGTCCTAAGCAGGGGTGAAATGCTACTAGTTCGGACCAGTCGCCCGAACCGGTAGTAAAAATGCTATCGGTTCGCTCAAACTGGTAGCAAAAAAAATGCTAGTCGAACTGGTATTTCCAATTATCAGCTGTGATGCGCGATTTATATGACCGTATTTTTGAAGAGGTCAATTTAAAAAAAAAATAGTTTTTGCACTCTGCAGGCCTCCCAAAGCCTCTGCACGCCTCGTTCTTTGCAAAAAAAAGGGGGGGGGCATGCAGAGCTTTGGGAGCCTTGTGGGGTGCACCTGAGGGCTGGGGAGGGGGGCAAAACGGCCCATTGTTTGCTCTTTTTTGCCCTCCCCAGCCCTCAGGAGCACTTTGCAAGCCTCTCCCAAACCCTCTGCACATCCATTTTGCAAAGGGGGTGGGCTTTCGGTAGGCCAAAATTGCTGTATTCAGTGTATAAGATGCACCCAGATTTTCACCCTCTTTTTTTGGCAGGGGGGGGAAGGTGCATCTTATACTCTGAAAAATACGATAGCTAGAATCCTCGGATTTCCTGCTTTCTAGCTAATCTAAATCGCATGGGCCAGCGGATTCCCCTCTCCCCCCCCCCCCCCGTCGCTGTTCTACTTCCCTTTGCAGGCGCGGTCGGTATCAGGCTCCGCCCACCCGCCCGGACGTCATCATGTCCGTTTTTGACGCCCTGCGCATGCGCGGAGGCAGATCGTGCGAGCAAAGCGCGCGCTCTCGCTCACTTTGCTACCGAACCGCTAGCAAAGGTAAGTTGATTTTTCCCCTGGTCCCAAGTCCCCCCTTTTCAGCGCCGTTGCAACTTCGGCAACGGTCACTAAACGAGCCGTTGAAAATCAAGGACTATCCGTACTTCTTTCTTCACTTCTGGTTGCGTCCATCCATGCCGCTCCTTTCCATCGCAGGGTTCGTCCCCTTCCTTAGAGACATTGGTTTCTTTATTTGCTGCCGGTTTCACCACGAAAATTGGCTTGGCGAATAAAAGCGGGAGGCCAAAGCGGTAGAAAGTTGCCAGGCGAGGGAAGGAACCATTAGCTTGAAAGCTTTCTGCTCATTGGGGGAAGCACGGCCTCCGGCATGAACAGTTGCTAAGCAACAAAGCATCTTCTCTGCTTAGGATGAGTGCATTACACACACACACACACACACACACACACACAGAGACACGCACCACCACCCCGCAAACAGCTCACTCCGGCTCATGTCACGTTAAAGAGAATAAAAGCAATATGACCGGTGTCCCCAGTGCTCGCGAGGGATGCTGGCATTTTGACGAAGCTATGATAACTTCTCTGGAATCGGTTTCCCCCCGTACGCATCATGGGAAACGACTCGTAGCCGTTTAGAAAAAAAAAAACCAAAGCAAAGCAAACATTTAAAACTGAGTTTTCATCCCCCCCCCCCCCACCTCCAGCAGTTGGTACCAGATTAGCGCTTGTGATTTGGACTTTTGGCAAAAAAAAAAAGTAAATAAAAACCAAAATTATGCATTTATTTAAACGTAAAGGTTCCCCTCGCATGTGTGCGCTAGTCGTTCCTTCCTTCCTTCTTTCCTTTACTCCCAGCATGGTAGCATTTAGACATATTCCACTTCACGGTGCTTCACAGCCCTCTCTAACCGGTTTACAGAGTCAGCATCTCTTGCCCCCAACAATCTGGGTCCTCGTTTTACCCACCTCGGAAGGACGGAAGGCTGAATCAACCTTGAGCCGGTGAGAATCGAACTGCCAAATTGCAGGCAGTCAGCAGTCAGAAGTAGCCTGCAGTACTGCACTCTAACCACTGTGCCACTGTGCCTTCCTTCCTGCATTATATCATTAAGACTTATATACCTCTTTACCAGTGCTTTTACAGCCCTCTCTAACCGGTTTACAGAGTCAGCCTCTTGCCCCCAACAATCTGGGTCCTTGTTTTATCCACCTCGGAAGGATGGAAGGCCGAGTCAACCTTGAGCCGGTGAGAATCGAACTGCCAAATTGCAGGCAGCCGGCAGTCAGCAGAAGTAGCTTGCAGTACTGCACTCTAACCACTGCACCACCAAGACTGGCTTGCTTGCTTCCTTCGTTCCTCCCTCCCTCCTTCCCTCCCTCCCTTCTCTTCATCTTCCTTCCTTTCCTCCTTCCTTCCCTTCATCTTCCTTCTTTCATTCCTTCCCTCCCCTTTGAAATCTTACATTATACAGTCCCCAACCCCTGGTCTGTGGACCAATACCGGGCCGCAGCATGCCAGAAACCTGTCCGCGCAAACAAACAAAGCCCCATCCCGTGGGATGGAGGCAGCACACGAAACCACACCCCCTCCGGTCCACGGGAAAAAAACCTCTCTCCACGGAACTGGTCCCTGAGTCCCCAAAAGGTTTGTGGGCCGCTACATCATAGAGCCTATTTATAATTCCTGATTCAATATTTTACGCGGCTGTTTTCATACAACGGAAACGTAATTGCTCGCTCCATTATGCCCATCCTTCTTTTTATTTCCCCTTTGGCTTTAATAAAGGCGACCAAGAAAAATAAGGGGGGAAAGGCTGCAGACACGGAGAGATGCCACATTCGTTCCGCCCTGATGACAGAGATACGGAGTGACAGCCCGAAAGCCACCCCGGTCCCAGTTTTTGCCCCGCCGGTGAGAAGCCTCATCACCAACAGTGACAGCCGGAGCCCATCGGTGGCTGCTACCATGCGCACAAGTCACAGGTAGAGCGACACAGCGTAACCGAGCTTTCCTGAGCATTTATCCATCCGGATCTAGAGCGGTCGGCTGCTGGTTCTGTGGATTTTTAAAATCCCTTTTCTCGTTCCAATTTGAACCAAAATTGCAAACCAATTTGGGGGGTTAAAAACCCACAGGCCCATCCTGGCAAAATGTCCAAATTGGTTTAAAGTTAATTAATTTGATTTGGGGTGGGGGGTTTTTTTTTATCATGGAAAATGACACATTGGCTACTTCCCCCGTTTCCACATCTTGACTGGCAAGAATGCCCATCAAAACCATTATCTGAGAGCACCAGGGGGCTGTCTTCCAACTCCTCCCTCCACCCAAATGCAACGTAAGCTAAGGGTAAAAGTTCCCCTCTCGTATATGTGCTAATAGTTCCCGACTCTAGGGAGCATCTCCGTTTCAAAGCCGAAGAGCCAGCGCTGTTCCGAAGACGTCTCCGTGGTCATGTGGCCGGCATGACTCAACTCCCGAAGGTGCACGGAACGCTGTTCCCTTCCCACCAAAGGGGGTCCCTATTTTTCTACTTGCATTTTTTACGCGCTTTCAAACTGCTAGGTTGGGAGAAGCTGGGACAAGTCACGGGAGCTCATTCCGTTACGCGGCGCTAGGGATTCGAACCGTCGAACCGCCGAGCTTTCTGTCCGACAAGCTCAGCGTCTTAGCCCCTGAGCCACTGCATCCCTTAAATACAACATACAAGTAATACATTAATTATCAGAATTGGATGGACAAAGCAGCCACATAGTATGGGCAGAATCTCCCTGCCTAAACATGACCCAGTGGCCACCGAGAAACCTAACAAGAGCTAAAAGTTGCCGCCTGTGGTTTACCCCTCTTTTGCAAGAAACGTGTTGTGTTTTTTTTTCTGTGTACCCACAAACTGTTCGTTACTCAGACGAGCAAGGAGTGTAAAACTAACTATCTTGAGGAGCTGATGGGGGGGAGGGAAACAAGCTTGATTTGACAGGGAGGGACTGTCCGGGGCAAAAAATGAAAAGGGAGCCAAAATTGTAGATAGTCCAGATCTACCACAATACCCCCAAAATAAGATGGGGTCTTATTTTCTTTTGACCCCCAAAATAAGCACTTGGCCTTATTTTCGGGGAGGTCTTATTATTTTTGAGGTGCAGGAGGCGGCGAGCGTGATCACCTCATGGCTGCTGCCGTGTTGCAACATTTTCGGGAAGGTCTTATTATTTTTGAGGTGCAGGAGGCCCCTTCATCTCAGCCTGTGGCCCGCTGATCAGCTGATCCAGAGAGGGCCGGAAGTTCTGTCTCTGTTTCTGGCGCACTCCTATCCAGCCCTATCAGATGGATAGATGGATGGATGGATTGGATTGGATAAGATAGATGGATGGATGGATGGATGGATGGATGGATGGATTGGATTGGATTGGATTGGATAGGATAGGATAGGATAGGATAGGATAGGATAGGATAGGATAGGATGGATGGATGGATGGATGGATGGATGGATGGATGGATTGGATAAGATAGATGGATGGATGGCTAGATGGATGGATTTGATAGGATAGATGGACAGATGGATTGGATAAGATAGATGGATGGATGGCTAGATGGATTGGATTGGATTGGATTGGATTGGATTGGATAAGATGGATGGATGGATGGATGGATGGATGGATGGATGGATGGATTGGATTGGATTGGATAAGATAGATGGATGGATGGATGGATGGATGGATGGATGGATTGGATTGGATTGGATTGGATTGGATTGGATAGGTGGATGGATGGATGGATTGGATTGGATTGGATAAGATAGATGGATGAATGGATGGATTGGATAAGATAGATGGATGGATGGATGGATTGGGTAGTATAAGATAGATGGATGGATGGATGGATGGATTGGATTGGATTGGATTGGATTGGATAGGTGGATGGATGGATGGATGGATTGGATTGGATAAGATAGATGGATGAATGGATGGATTGGATAAGATAGATGGATGGATGGATTGGGTAGTATAAGATAGATAGGTGGATGGATGGATGGATGGATTGGATTGGATAAGATAGATGGATGGATGGATTGGGTAGTATAAGATAGA
The DNA here is from genome assembly GCF_964273705.1 of Natrix helvetica. Lineage (NCBI taxonomy): Eukaryota > Metazoa > Chordata > Lepidosauria > Squamata > Natricidae > Natrix > Natrix helvetica. Next base: position 149,244,000 of record NC_138551.1, read on the forward strand.
TGGATGGATGGATGGATGGATGGATGGATGGATGGATGGATGGATGGATTGGATTGGATTGGATTGGATTGGATTAGATTGGATAAGATAGATGGATGGATGGATGGATGGATGGATGGATGGATGGATGGAATGGATAGGATAGATGGATGGATGGATTGGATAGGATAAGATAGATAGATGGATGGAGAATTGTTTTACACAAAAATTGTGTGAAGCGCCCCTTTTGTGAGTGCTTTTTTCCTAATGTGTCGTTAAATCACACGCACTAAACACCCCATTCCCCAGCCATTTCCACTGCCTTTATTTTCAGGTTTGAATTTATATAACAGTCTTGCATAGAGAAGGGTGGGTTTTTTTTCCCTCTCCCCCCCCCCCAACAATATTGGACAATTGTTTCTATGGAAACCTCAAATGCCAACGCAAAGAGATAGCAAATTCTAAGAGAGTGATCAGAGGACGGCGATGATACAAAATTTAAGGAGAGGCGGAAAAAATCAGGGAACTGTTTCCCCCCATCAAGCAATAGAAGAGAAACACCTGATTTCTTCCCCACACACACACACAATTTCCCCCCACTTTCTGGTTCCTCCCTCCAGCCCTGCCAAAATTTCACCTCTTAATTCCAATTTCACCCTCAAGTACAGAATCTCTATTGGTCAAAAGATGACGAAGAATGAGAAATCAGCTGCATGGAACTTCTTCTCTCCATATTCCCCCCCCCCCTCTGTATATCATACCTTTATATTTAGCACTGTTTTTCACAACCAGTTTTTACAACAGCCAAGAGACAACAGTCTTTAGAAAAAGGAGCTACCGATTACAGTCGTAGCCACGCATATTAAAGGTAAAGGTTCCCATATGTGCTGGTCATTCCCGACTCTAGGGGGCGGTACTCATCTCTGTTTCAAAGCCAAAGAGCCAGCACTGTCCGAAGACGTCTCCGTGGTCATTGTGGCCGGCATGATTCAACTCCCGAAAGCGCACCGAACGCTGTGACCTTCCCACCAAAGGTGGTTCCTATTTTTCTACTTGCATTTTTGACGTGCTTTCGAACTGCTAGGTTGGCAGAAGCTGAGACAAGTCACGGGAGCTCCCTCCGTTACGCGGCGCTGGGGATTCGAACCGCCGAACTGCCAATCTTTCTGATCAACAAGTTCAACGTCTTAGCCACTGAGCCATCGCGTCTCTTGACATAATACACCATCCTTTTGACTTCTCCTGCAGGGATGATCAGTGGCAGACCAGCTCACACCCAACATGGGAAAATGGGAGGAACTGGGGAGGCCCAGTGCCTTAAGCGAGCAAAGGTGGCATCCAGGAGAAACCTTGGCTTGGTGGGACGAGGTCTCAGCACAAGTTTTCCCCGCATCGAAGATTGCCAAATCCAAAGACGCTCTCACCCTCTTTTTAAGGGGCAGTCCTGAACCGAAGGGACCTCAGGAAAGGCCCACCTCTGCTTTCTCACCTGCTCAAAGGATGCTTTCCGAGCCCCCCAATTTATAAAGGGGGAAGGGATGCCCCAAACTTACTCAATTGTATGAATGCCCCTTCGGTCGTTCCGAACCCAAATCAAGTCCTAGGATCTGCTGTTTTTGCAGCTCCAGCCGGAGACGCCAAATCCTTTCCCGGCCTCCTCCTCCTCCCAACTCTGAGAAATGCTGTTCTCCTCCCCCCACCTTCTGAGATGCTGTTCTCCCCCCACCCCCTCCCTTTCCCTTACCAGAACATACTCCAGCCGTCCAAAAATCTTCATGATGCCTCTCTTGTGCCGTGTGGCTGGGCTCCACCAAGCGTAGAAGCCGTCACACTCCCGGCAGGTAATTCTACATGGCGTTACTAAGCGAGGAGGGTGTTTTCTCCTGCCTCCTCCTCCGTCCACCCACCCTCAACACACACGCTGTGCGGGCTGAAAATCTTCCTTATGTTGCTGCTGCTGCTGCTATTATTATTATTATTATTATTATTATTATTATTATTATTATTATTATTATTATTATTATTATTTTCCCACTCCCCTTGCTCGAAGACTCGCCCGCTGGGTCCTGTCAGTGCAAGAGGCGCTGGGAGAGTGAACCCAAGTGCAGAGCTGGCCTGAGGACCACCTGCCCGTCCGTCCCCCCTCGATCCTCCCCCCCCCCAGGGCCCACGGCTTCCCTTTCAGAATCAATCAGCTTAGTGCATGAGCTCATTTCCATACAGCTGTCACCTCTGGATGGAAGTGGGGAAAGCAGCGAAGGCAGAGAGAGGGCAGAGCCTACACACCATGAAAATTTATCTATCTATCTATCATCTATCATCTATCTATCTATCTATCTATCTATCTATCTATCTATCTATCTATCTATCTATCTATCTTATCCAATCCCATCCATCCATCCATCTATCTTATCCCATCCAATCCATCTATCCATCCATCCATCTTATCCTATCCATCCATCCAATCTTATCTTATCATCTTATCTTATCCTATCCTATCCTATCCATCCATCTTATCCTATCCATCCATCCATCCATCCATCTATCTTATCCTATCCTATCTTATCCTATCCTATCCTATCCTATCCTATCCAATCCATCCATCCATCCATCCATCCATCATCCATCCATCCTGCGAGTCCCTTGGACTGCAAGGCAATCCAATCGGTCACCTAATGAGAAGGAAGGACTCCCTGGAGAAGAGCCTCATGCTGGGAACGATGGAGGACAAAAGAAGAAGGGGACAACAGAGAATGAGGTGGCTGGATGGAGTCACCAAAGCAGCCGGCGTGAGCTTCAGTGGACTCCAGAGGATGGTAGAGGACAGGAAGTCCTGGAGGAACGTTGTCCATGGGGTTGTGATGGGTTGAACATGACTTCGTGATTAACAACAACAATAGATCTATCATCTGTCTGTCTGTCTGTCTGTCTGTCTGTCTGTCTGTCTGTCTGTCTGTCTGTCTATCTATCTATCTATCTATCTATCTATCTATCTATCTATCTATCTATCTATCTATCTATCTATCTTGCGAGTCCCTTGGACTGCAAGGCCATCCAACCAGTCAGTCCTAGAGGAGATCAACCCTGACTGCTCTTTAGAAGGCCAGATCCCAAAGAGGAAACTCAAATGCTTTGTCCATCTGATGAGAAGGAAGAAGGACTCCCTGGAGAAGAGGCTCATGCTGGGAACGATGGAAGGGCAAAAGAAGAAGAAGGGGACGACAGAGAAGGAGGGGGCTGGATGGAGTCACTTAAATGAGCTTCAATGGATTCCAGAGGACGGTAGAGGACAGGAAGGCCTGGAGGAACGTGGTCCATGGGGTGACCCAATTTATCCATTTTTCCGAGCTCACAAATATACAGGCAGGCGAGCCATCATTGCAGCTCAGCTCCACCCCGCATGTGCGTGTGCCTCACGCTGGCCAGCTGACTTTCAGGTCTCTGCCATGCATGCGCAGCAGGCGGGGTGCATGTAGGAGATGTGTATTCATGCGTGGGGGGTGTGGCCCATTTTTTGGTCCCAGGAAGCTGCAGGGAGGCCTGCTAGGCCCAAAGCAGGATGCGCTCCCCCTGCACGTGCATGTACATGAGGGGCAAGGTGCACGGTGGGGTGTCGCGCATGCCTCCGTGTGTGCTGTCATGCGCTTTCAGCACACGACGACAAAAAGGTTAGACATTACTGCACTAAACAGTAAGGAGGACACACACATCTCCTCCCAAGGACCAGGGGAGACATGATAGCAGCCTTCCGATATCTCAGGGGTTGCCCCAAAGAAGAGGGAGTCAAGCTTATTCTCCAAAGCACCTGAGGGTAGAACAAGAAGCAATGGGTGGAAACTAATCAAGGAGAGAAGCAAGAAGGAGGAGAAGGAGGAGAGAGGAGGAGAAAGGTAGTCTTCCAGTATCTCAGGGGCTGCCACAAAGAAGAGGGAGTCAAACTATTTTCCAAGGCATCTGAGGGTAGAACAAGAAGCAATGGGTGGAAACTAATCAAGGAGAGAAGCAACTTAGAACTGAGGAGAAATTTCCTGACAGTTAGAACAATTAACCAGTGGAACAACTTGCCTCCAGAAGTTGTAAATGCTCCAACACTGGAAGTTTTAAAGAAGATATTGGACAACACTTTGTCTGAAGTGGTATAGGGCTTCCTGCCTAAGCAGGGCGTTGGACTAGAAGACCTCCAAGGCCCCTTCCAACTCTCTTATTCTATTCTATTTTGTTCTACACCCTAAACCAGGGGTCAGCAAACTTAAACACTTAAAGAGTCATTTGGACCCGTTTCCCACAGAAAAGAAACCACCGGGAGCCACAAAGGTCCTAACCGGAAACCCCCTGTTCAATTCTGGAGCTGCTGACCGGAGGTTCAGTTACCCCCCACCATAGAGTCTCCTCCTAGCACGGCTTCCTCTTTTTCCTCTACCTGTCCTAACCGAAAGCCCTATCAATTGTGGGGCCGACCGGAAGTCTGGTTCCCTCACCATAGAGTCTCCTCCTAGCGCGGCGTCCTTTTCCCTCTACCTGTCATAACCGAAAGCCCTATCAATTGCGGAGACAACTAGAAAACCCTCCCCTTGCCATACAGTCTTCTCCTGGCGCACTCTGCTTCTCTCCCTCCCCCCACCCACCCACCCACCGGAAGCTCCTCTCAAAATTGTGGTGCCGACCGGTGACGGAGCCGCAGCAGAGGGAGGAAAGAGCCGCATGCGGCTCCAGAGCCGCACTTTGCTGAGCCCTGCCCTAAACTGACTGCGCAATGCTAACCAACACCAACCGCTACTGTTGTGGTAACGCCGTGATGCCAATGCTACGGCATTTTGTTTAAATGGCCCGATTGAGGCTGTTCTTTGAATTGGTCTCCAGTCATTCAATGAACCTCCACCGCTAAGGTGGGCAACCGCTGTTCAACCCCGAAACAATAAACTAAACCAGCATCCGACCGAAGGCAGAACAGGACAAAGAATACGAGGTGTTTTCGATCCCCCCAAAATAAGTCCCACAAGCCAAACCAACAGAGAACACTTAACCCTGGTACTCACCTGTAGAAGAGTCTGGGTGGGAACATTGAAGAGGAGGGAGGGGGGGGGAAGAAGAAAATAAAACTGCGTTATTGGGAACTGCTTGTCTGCTTAAAAAAACAAACAAGGATGCAAAGGTGAATATTTAGGCCCAACCGTAGCAACTTTTAAAACCTGTGGACTTCAATTCCCAGAATCCCCCAGCCAGCCATGCAAGGGGAATTCTGGGAGTTGAAGTCCACAGGTCTTAAAGATGTCAAGCTTGGTATAGAGTACTGACTGGGGTACGTAGAAAAACAGCAAAATGTTATTATATCATTTGGGGTGGGGATTTCTGCCCATTTCTTCACCCCAAGTATTCGATCCCTTGTTTAAAAGGGGATTCTAATCCAGAGGGAACTTCTCGTTCAGGAGAGAAAGCCAAACCTCTTGTCAGGGTTCGAAATAGCATCCAAAAGTAAATCAGAGTCCGAGGCAAAGTATTGCTCAAAGTTCCGATTTATTAAGAGAGCCATGTTGGCACATCTGGGAAAACCCGAATCTGAACGCTTCCCAGTTTTCCCCACCTAGTTGAAAGTTCAAGATCTTGCCCCCACACCCACAAGTCCATCCCATGGTCCAATCTCCCACTGCCACGCTGGCAGCTTCCACCCATCCAGTTCTGGCCAGGTGCAGAGACAAAGGATGACCTTGGCTTTCTACAAGGAACGTTATTATGGCTACATCGCATCTAGCTCCGTACAATCCTCCCTCCCATTTTCCCACAATAGGAAATGGATAGTAGAATAAATGGAAAGTGTGGCAGGCCTGAGATCCAAAATAAAAGATGGCTGCAGGCCTGACACCGATTTTCCTACCCAAACATGATCCGCGCTCTCTATCCAGATGCCTGGGCCTGAAATAAGAGGAGCCGAGCAGAGTTTTTATGTCACGCTTGGCTGCATTTCTTTGAGGCACCGGGCTGATTATTCTTGAAAGCAGGATGCTACATCTCCACACTCACCCGTTGCTGAATAAGGGCGTGTTTATGCTCCATTTCCCTCTTCTCCACAGCCGAGTCGATCACCAACTGGTCCAGCTTCAAGGGGGTGAACGAGAAGAGACGTTAAGGCAGAGGCCACAGGCTTATCAACCGTAAATTTTTTCTTATTCCTCCTGACAGTCCTTTTAAATTTTTTAAATTTTAAATTGTGTTATTATAATTGGGGTATTTTAACGGTGATTTTTAACTGTCTAAATGTGATGTAACTTGTTACCTCCTCCGTGCATGTATGTCCTTGTATATATGTATGTTTATATGTTTGTACATATGTTTTATGTTTTATATGTTCTATTGTACGCCGCCCCGAGTCCTATCTGGAAAGGGAGCGGCTAATAAATTCAAATTTATTAATTTATTATTATTATTATTATTATTATTTTCTGCCCTCTCGATTTCTCTCTCTGAGGCCAGAGGGGACTATCTTTTTCCCCAATGGCCACATGAGACCACATGGTGGGGAAGGCTAAAAGTCACATAGGTATGGCTGGCCCAAAGCATACCCTCGCTCTCCCTCTCTCTGTGTGTCCTCATGCAGTAGAGTGTAGGGAAGGAAGGAAGGAAGGAAGGAAGGAAGGAAGGAAGGAAGGAAGGAAGGAAGGAAGGAAGGAAGGAAGGAAGGAAGGAAAATTGGGCCAAGACAACTTGTAGGGAGGGAGGGAAGGAAGGAAGGAAGGAAGGAAGGAAGGAAGGAAGGAAGGAAGGAAGGAAGGAAAATTGAATCAACACAACTCATTGCAAAGGAAGGAAGGAAGGAAGGAAGGAAGGAAGGAAAGAAAATTGAGTACAGACAACTCATTGCGAAGGAAGGAAGGAAGGAAGGAAGGAAGGAAGGAAGGAAGGAAGGAAAATTGAATCAACACAACTCATTGCAAAGGAAGGAAGGAAGGAAGGAAGGAAGGAAGGAAGGAAGGAAGGAAGGAAAGAAAATTGGGCCAAGACACTTCATAGGGAAGGAAGGAAGGAAAGAAAGAAGGAAAGAAGGAAAAAAATTGAGTCAAGACAACTCATAGCAAACGAAGGAAGGAAGGAAGGAAGGAAGGAAGGAAGGAAGGAAGGAAGGAAGGAAGGAAAGAAAGAAAGAAAGAAAGAAAGAAAGAACGATTGGACCAAGACAACTCATAGGGAAGGAAGGAAGGAAAGAAGGAAGGAAGGAAAGAAAGAAAGAAAGAAAGAAAGAAAGAAAGAAAGAAAGAAAGAAAGAAAGAAAAGAAAGAAAGAAAGAAAAGAAAAGAAAGAAAATACTCAAACTCAAACCTATATCTGGAAAATAGACCAAGTGCCACAATTTATTTTAGGCATATTTGCATCACAAACCATCCATCTGTCAGAAAGTTTAGATTCTAGTCCTCATGATTCAGAACCAAGAGATGATTTGAGAGAAAAAACAACCAACTTATTAACAGCGAGTGGATCTCCCCACCCCCTTAGGTCTACTGAAAGATGCTTCCATTTAATTAAACTGTGCCAGGAGCCAAGTTAAGTGCATGCCAATTAGCTTAGCTGTCCTTTGGGTGACCCCCAAAGACCACCAGCAATCCAGGAATCCTATCAGGGGCTGCCAAGGAAAAACTACCAGGCCATCTTGCTCAACATGTCTTGGTGTCTTCTCTTGAATTCAGGTGAGGAACATGAGTCCCTCTCAAGAAGTCTCGAGCTGAAGGCTCAATAACCAATGAACAAAGGGCTGAGCTGTGAGATTTTGGGAGTCCCCTAATGTTCTTTCCTTCCACAACTCTCATTTGGTCTTTGTTCCCTTCACTCTTCTCCCACTTTTATTCCTCCCCATCTCCTTTCCTTGGCTTTGGTTTTCTACAATCTCTCTCTCTGTCTCTCTCTCTCAGTCTCTCTCTGTGTCTCTCCTTCACTCTCTGTCTCTCTGTCTCTCTCTCTGTCTCCTTCTCTCTCTCTCTGTCTCTCTCTCTGTGTCTCTCTCTGTGTCTCTCCTTCACTCTCTCTCTCTCTCTGTCTCTCTCTCTCTCTGTGTCTCTCTCTCTCTGTCTCCTTCTCGCTGTGTGTCTCTCCTTCTCTCTCTCTGTCTTTCTCTCTCTCTCTCTCTGTCTCTCTCCTTCTCTCTGTGTGTCTCTCCTCTGTGTGTCTCTCTTTCTGTGTGTGTCTCGCTCTCTTTCCTTTCTTCTCTCTGTCTCTCTCTCTCTTTCTCCTCTCTCTCTCTGTCTCTTTCTCTCAGCGTCTCTCTCTCTCTCTTCTTCTTTCTCTGTCTCTCTCCTTCTCTGTCTGTGTGTCTCTTTCTCAGTGTCTCTCTC